>NW_016690248.1:4634136-4739231 GCF_001604755.1 Lepidothrix coronata | reverse complement strand
CATCAGGCATTTTTTTGATCATGGTAGTCTGCCCTCACTCACCTACTTTCCTGGACCCCTCTGAAGCATGAAGGTTTTCCCTGAGTCATATATGGTCTTTAGGAGAGCCTTAGCCAGCCCAGCAAGTCTGGGAAGCATCGGCCTATTAGCCTTGTGTAGCAAAGCCAAAATTACCGAGTGGTGACAATTCCAGTGCTCCTGTACAGTGGATTCTATTATGATGGGAGACAGGATGCAGCCTACAGTCTCCTCTGCCACTAGGAGATCTGACCAGTAGAGTAAAGCAATATTGTTTTATGACATATGGAAAAAACTAAAGGCAGGAAAAATATGATTTAATGAAAAGTGATTTCTAGAGTGCCCGCTACAGATGCACTCATCTGTATCGCATAAATTTTAAGGAAAGATTCCAGATTTTTGTGCCTTATTTGGCTTTAGGTTTTTTTCTCAGCCCGATGGATTTCTCAGTGCAGTTTTCTGCTGCTTTAGAGATTCAAAATTATGCTTTAATAGTTTTTTCTTTCTTATGTAAAGTGAATTTCTACAGATGCAAAAAAATGATTTCTGTAACAGACTTTTCTTTCTACAGCCAATATTTTGTTGTGTCCATCAGGAGTATGACAGATGCTTCATTACTGACCTCATCAGATTAACAAGGTGGGATTTTCACCATCAGAGGGTTACATCTACCAGTGTGTAAGATTTAAGGCATGTCTTTTACAAAAACAAGTGCAGTCTGGCATTTATGTCATTTCCAGTAATCAAATCATATTTCAGACACATATATGCTCATCTGTTGATCTTGAGGTATTCTTTCCAAAAATTGATGGTTTGTGTATGACTTTGAGACATATGCTTTTCATCGTAGGAGGTGATATGAAGAGGATGACAATCAGCCAGTGTTTTATCAGTGTCCTACTATCACACCTGTGCACCAGTGAAACATGAGAGGTTCCTGTAGCTGTGTCACGACCCATACCCACAGTGGGCATACTGTAAGTATTATCCCTGATAATCACATATTTGTGAACCCTAGGAATTTCTTTATAGGTCTTATACATTTTCATATTGCCTGTCAGCATGCTCAGCAGCCTGAAACAGACTGAGTATTTCATATGCTCTCCCAGGATGCTATTTTATCTCCCTTGGTTTCCCCACCCGTGATATGTGTTATATCCTACTGAAGGATATGTTTGTGGTTAGCTTTAAATGTTTGTGAAGCATTTTGAACTTGAAAGGTTTGAAGTAGCAGGTTCTATCTCAAGTTTACCTTCAGCAGAAGTCAGAGTATGGAGAAGGTATGTTGTAACTCCACACAGCAAATAAGAATCACTACACCATTTGTGAAGAGAGGCAGGTAATGTAGTGAGAAAACACGTCACTGAACATAGATTCAAGTAACAGCTGGAAATATATTTTCATTACTTTTAGAATCTCTTTAGTGCATCGAATGCAAATATTCATACTTTTAAAAAGAGATTTGTTTTCAAAAACACACACTAATATAAACTTTCAAACAAGAATATATTATAATCCATATTCACAAGATAAGCTTTTTGTATTGTTTATTAAAGTTTTGATACCTTTGGTAAACATCAGTTACAAAATGAGAAGGAATAACACTGAATTTGTTTGACTAATCCCATATTCACATCACATAGTCAACACGATCAAATTCCAGGAATTAGTCACGGTATAGTGACTCTGGAGTGGGGATTTTGTTCAAGATTCAGATGCCAAAACTTAGCAGTTAACATAAAAGAATGAGGTGTCAAACTACTTAATAGACAGATCTGTAGCAAAATCAGCTGCCATTTAAGATTGTTGCAGTGTATCCTGCGAGATGACAGCTGTCTATCCAGAAGTTCCTTCATATATATTACATTAAAACTCACTTGGAGGTCTCAGGTACCCTAGAACATCTCCCCTTTGTACGTAAGTCAGTCCCCAAGTATCTGGACTAGACTCCATTGGCTGAATTAACTAGTGGGAGTGCTCAGCTAGCATAAAAATGTATGTGGTCAATACGTATATGGAGGCCAGGCTGTATTCCACTCCAAGCTGTAACAAATCCCTGAGGCTGAAATATGTCATTCCGTAAACCAGCTTTCCCATACTATGATTATTTGACCTTTGCTAAAGAACTAATGGAATAATCATACTAGCACAGTTCCTGGGAGCTACAAACCATGTCAATTTTTAAAGATGTTTTAACCAATTGCTTTGAAGAATCCTTTTGATGTTCTTAGAGGAACTGTGTGAGGCTGGGAGAGTGCAAGGAACCTGTTAGGCCATGCTGGGAACTGTTCTTCAACATATTCCTATGGTAGAAATGGCTCTCCTCCAGAGGAAAAGGAGGTTCTGTTATTCCCACCAATTTCAAAGAGAGAGGGTCTTTTCTGTATCACAGCAAAAGGAAAACAGAGCTTCCAGCCATTCTTCCTGCTACACAGCAAGAAAAGGAACCTCCTTCCTTTAAAACTTCCAACAGCAAGGAATATCATAGCATAGGTGGAGTTAAAAACCAGAATGAAAACTTTTTGTGATATGTCACTGTCTCCTAACTGCTGGCACAGATATCTGTTAGTACAGTGCAGAGAGACATAATTTTGTACCCTTTTGAACAATCTTTATAAATTTCTCTTGTAATAAAGATCTGGTTTAGGCAAGTGGAGATCAGCTTTAGAGTTCTGAGCATCACACACCTAACAAGTGGTTCAAGAGGTGTCGCCATGCTAGCACTGTGTCACTGGCACCAGGACAGTAGAAAAGGTGGTGGAAAGGAAGCAAAGGAAACCTACCCCTTGAGCCACAGCTATTCACCCAGTCCCACCCAGCAGTGGATCGTGACACCCACATCCCGCTATACTGCAGTGAGAAACCTTGTTTTATACTAAGAATGTGCTTGTTAGATGCCTAGGGATATCTGAAAGTAACCATAGATAAAATGAGCAGAACTTCAACACCAGCACAAAAGGAGAAGGAAGTATGGGATCAGAAGTGGTGGGAAAATCGATGGGAAGTACTGGTGATTTCCACCTAAAGTTGTGCTCACTGGAGCTCAGTGGCCATATTATTCAGGCCAGCAGGAAAACCTGGAGGAAAACAGCTGGAAAGAAAGACCACAAAGACTTGCTGTGCCAGGAGAAGAGGTGATGATTTTTGCCCCTCAGATAATTTTTTCGAGATATACAAACACCACAGAGCAAGAAGGCACTGGGGTACTATTCTACCCACAATGAAATCATGATTCTTATGTCCACTATAACCCATTCTTTCCTCTAAGAGTCACAAATGCCATATTTTCATATGGTTCTCAGAGAATATTGAAGGATGCGAAAATCCTCATGCAGCCAGACAGCTCCTGACTGAGCATCTGTCTGAGGAGACTCTAGAATGAGAGCTACTCAAGGAAGTGCTATAAGAAAAAAAGATTTATTAAATTTGCCTGTCATAATATGATTAATTACAATAACAAAAAAAGATCACCCTTTGTTTCTACTTCATCTATTTGGGGGGAGGGATTGTTAGCAAAACCTATTAGACCTAGGATCCCTCTCAGCCTATCATAGGTTTTAGTAGTATGTCAGAAACCTCCAAGAGCAACAGCATTGCACAGAAGCTGCTGATAGCTCCTCAAATGCATAGATTATTCTATTTTTGATGATATGCGTATGTCAATCTCAGAGCAAAATTGAGCCCTCAGGGCAAAATTCTTCTCTCAGATCCACACATCAATGGGAGTTCCCCTCATGCAGGAAGAACAGACTATGGGAGGTGAGAGCTGCTGTGTAGGTCAGGATAGAAAATTTTTTCTGTAGTATTTATTTTTGAAATAGTAAATTGAAAATATAAATGTAATTTTCTGTCATAACAAAACATTTGAACAAAATCTAAATCTGCCCTACCAGCATCCCAGAAAAACATACCATGTTCACAAACATAAACAAATATTTAGCTCAGGGGTTTTGGAGTGAAAGAGAAGGTAAAATTATGTCTTTAGAAAAACTGAATATATCAGATTCTTCCTCTACAATGGTGAATTTCTTCAGAATGAAAACACTCTTTATTATAACAAACTCACTGGGGAGAAGGTGCTTGAAGATTCAGGTCTGTGTAATCCTTCATAAGGTGAGAAATCACATTCCTAGTGCCTTCAGGCCTTCACAGACTGTCTGGGCACATATGTAAAGAAGAAAAGCCTCATTCCACCACGCTCACCATGAAGCATGTCCAGCATATAAAATGGAATTCCTTTTTCCAGAAGGGTTGATGAAGAAGAAGGATCACTAATCTAGAGCAGTCACTCAGGAGCTCTGGTGCAACATTCCCAGTTCTCCACAGGAAAATTGTGTATGTAAATTTTGGGTTAAATGTACTAAAATATACATGTACAAAGAAAGCAGCCAGTCAAGGATTTAGCATTGAAATTGCTGCCAGAGTGTGTATCTGAGCCAGATTTATTTTCACTTTGTACATGCTTTTCTTTGCATGCTTCTTTAATGAATCCCTTCACAGTGAAATGGTACAGAACCTGTAACTTCTTTTAATTTCTAATTCTCCCCAATTGCTAATTTGAAAATTAATAGCTAGTAAAATAGGTTTTAAAACAGTAAATTGGGACATATATATATCCTATACCAATATATCCTGTTGGGGCATATGTCCTATACTGAATTGATGTGAATTTCACCTGCAAATTCCAGGTTGCTCATGTCAGATTTTAATGCTGGTGGTCTGATTTAGTCTTTCTCTCTTGCTTCTGCTATTTCATCTCTTTCAACATCTTCTTGCTTGAAAACTTCTATACTCATTAGTCACTACTGAGATAATTAGCACACAGTCTTGCCTCTCTACAACTACTATAAACAAAGATATAAAGTGCTTTCTCATGTTTCTTACTGCAGTTTTAGAAGCAGTTGATGTTGCAAGAGGGTAAAGGGACTTACAGCTTCAGAAAGATACAGTACGAGCAAAACAGCAGCCAGGGACAACACCTAGGGCTTTGGAAAGATGTCACTGTTTTGAATTATTAACAAGAAACAATCTAAATTGAAACTCCACTAATGTGCCTGTAGGAACCACATACCCCTAACACAAACGTTTATGAATTAGGTAAGCTTTTAAGTACTAATTAAATAAATATTCAGTTGTAAACCATTCTGCCTGTGGACATGTAGTTAGAAATCTTTGTTATACTGCTAGAGACACCATGGATATAAAATGGTAACAAGGACAGCTATAAAAAGTTTGCATTCTATTTCCACTTGAGAAATGTCAAACTTTGTTTTTGTTAGTGCCTCTCTGGGAACTATTTGTCTGGCAGTTTTTTAACTATAACCTGAGAAGAATACTTAATTGCAGGAATAATCACTGTTGAGTATCAAAATTAACTTAATTCTCATTAGTTTGACTATGGCAGTACTTCTTAACTTGACTTGTAAAATTTGTGCAATGAATTATTGAAAAGCCATTATTGAAATAACCTCTTCTTTTCTAACATGGCTGCTTATGTTTCCCCAATGAAACACAGCATGCATCTGTTGCCATAGATACCATTATTTTCTGAAATAAACATTACTTTTTTCTCAGTCCCACATCCACATACAAAAAGCTAACCTATGCCACCTTTTCCAATCACATATATTGTAGGTACAACAATCTATTTAAATAATAATCTTAATAAAGATAAAAATCTATATTACCTCAACATGCAGACATTTAAGAGACATGAAAGATGGTAATTCTCAAAGTTTATCAAACACAACATGGCATGTACATATACAATCTTTAAAGGAGGGACCTTTTTGGGACTCCTGTCAATGTGTAAAACATGAGAAGGAGTTTCACTAACAAGATGTGTAGGACAGGGAAAGGTTTATATAAAAAGCAAGTCTTCCAAAGTGTGCTTCTTATACCTCTTGTGTTCTAGTCCTGTGGCCTCTGAATGTTTCGAAAAAGAACCTTTTATTCCATGGCTGGGTTTAGTTCGGGGTATTTGATTTGATTAACTGGGCAGTCCTTCTTAACCTTGTTCTCTTGCAGCACAGAGAGTTTGGGTAATTTTCAAAAGTCTTGTGTACAATTTCCAAAAATAGCACTCAGTTCAAGGAACTTTGAAGCCTGTCCTCAGGGATCAATCTTGTCATGTCTATACTAAGGCAGCCTCATGCAGTAGTCCTGAAGGAAGCATACTGTTGCAAAGAAAACATCTCATACTTCTAGCAGTAGGGGGGAAACTAAATTTCCAGAAGTTGCTTCTCTGTCAACTATTACACATGCAAAGCAGGTGAATAAAGGACAAAATAAAATAACATCCCAGAAAAATAAACCACAAATACACATAAAAGTGAGCAGAAAAACATCATACAAGTTTCATCCTGGTCCACTTCTGACTGGGGTCAGGGAGGTATGCAAAGATAACAGATGCTTATAACTGAGACTTGAAACAAGGGCCTGGAGTGTAGAGGATATAAATCAGCAGCTGTCCTGCATCTTGAACAAGACCACACCAAAATATGCGAGCAGTACTCAGCCTTCATAGGGTGGTAAAAGGTATGTGGATATTCTAAACATTTGTTGGGGTTTTTAAGAACCCTTCCTCAAAGTACAATAAACACAGAGCAAAAGCAGGCCGTATCAATCCCCAGGAGCCAAAGCAGAGAGATGTGCATTGCAGCATACCTCAAGGGATAAGGGATGGAACTATTTTGGACCGCTTTAGGAAGCAGATCCCTAAGGAAATACCTTGACAGCAGCTGCCTTTATACACTGGGAGGTTTTCGGAGTAATCATTCTTTTCTGACCAATCAAAATATTAAGGGAGACATGGACTTTTATGTAGGTAAGTCTGGAGCCCCTCGAGGCTTTAAATACTAAAACCAACCAGAAAACAAAAAAGCAATCACTGTTAAGAACATGATGGTGGCTACCAGCAAGGGACTTCAACATCTGGGTCAACATAAGATGGAATTCTATTTGCCATACATTGTGATATTCTATGATAATTTATAGATCCTAGCTAGCATTACTTTTTCTTCATGTAAGCATAAAGACACCTAGATCAAGAAGATACAACTTGCTAGGCCAAATAAACTTCATAGATTACAGCCCAAGCGAAAGACTGAAACCGGAGCTTGTGACCTAGGTGTGCTGTGGGACATGATAATAGTATGGTTGTTCCTTTTTCAAAATTCCGTGTTGCTCGGGCAGTGACAGACCTCTATCATCATTTTTCAGAAAACTGTGAAAACTTATGCCTTCTGACTTTAGCCTATTTATAGAAAGACCACTATGGATTACAGTTACCAAGCAAGATTCTGTATAGAGCAAGCACCCATATCAAAGGAATAAAGCAACAATAAATAACTCACTCTGTCACCCAGAGAGACCTTGACAGCCTTGAGAGGTGGGCCTATGCAAACCTCATGAAGTTCAACAAGGACGAGTGCAAGGTGCTGCACCTGGGTTAGGACCATCCCAAGCACAAATACCAGCTGGATGGAGAACGGATAGAAATCAGCCCTGAGAAGAAGGACTTGGGGATGTTCATTTATGAGAAGGTCAACATGAGCCAGCAATGCGCGTTCAACAGCCCAGGAAGCAAAATGTAGCCTGGGCTGCTTCAAAAGAAGCACGACCAGCAGGTCAAGGGAAGTGATTCTCCCACTCTTCTCTTGTGAGACCTCACCTGAAGTACTGCATCCAGATCATAAAAAGAATGTGGACCTGTTGGAGCTAGTGCAGAGGAAGGCTTCACGAATGATCAGAGGGCTGGAGCACTTCTTCCACGAAGACAGGCTGAGACTTGGAGTTGTTTCAGCCTGGAGAAGGCTTCAGAGAGACCTTATAGCAGTCTTTCAGTACCTAAATGGGGCTGACGAGAATAGAGAGGGACTTTTTACAAGGTTATGTAGTGACAGAACAAGAAGTAATGGCCTTAAACTGAATTAGATTAGATATTAGGAAAAAATTCTTTACTGTGAGATTGGTAAGGCACTGAAACAGGTTGCGCAGAGAAGTTGTGGATGCCTCATCCCTGGGAGTGTTCAAGGCCAGCTTGGATGGGGCTTTAAGCAATCTGATCTAGCAGAAGGTGTCCCTGCCCGTGTCAGGGGAGTTGGAACCAGATGGTCTTGAAGGTCCCTTCTAACCATAATCCAAACCATTCTATGATTCTATGATAAATTAAAGCAATTAAAACAATCTGAGAGAAACTATATCACTTGCCAGGAAAAGCTATGCCTTTCTACAACAGCAAAACTCATGGGGTCTAAGGTAAAGTGAATGAGGCCCAGAAAGAGACATTTACAGTAATAGACCTGACAATCTGCTTTTTCTCAGTTCTTGAGAAGAATATAGTTTTGATAAAGAACTAGTATTTGAACATTTAAAAGATATAAGTGATTTGAACTCAACAGCATCTTCTCCCTTATTCTCCATCATTCTTCTTCATCAAAATTACTCCAGAAGTCAGACTATCATCTAGTGTATAATTTATTCAGGAAGAGAATTCATGGTAAAAAAGTCTCCTCTCTCTTCTTCTCCGTGAATAAAACACTGAACCCTTCTCAAAGATATTAGACATCGTTCAAGGCCCAGATATGTTTTGTTTCCAAATGCAACATTTCCAAATGCTCTATATCCAACTCTTTAGCAACAAGGATGAAGGGACAAACAATGCCAAGGCACTGATATATGAACCATGTGTCTCTCTGATAAGCAGAAAGGTTCCCATGAGCACAACATCCTAGTTCAAGCCCCAGCTCCCATGACTACTCCAAGCCAGACTTTCCAAAGGCACAGGCATCTATACCAGCAAACATTAGTGGTCAACAAAAGCTATTTGCTCCTGTAAAAGTGCAAGTCTCACATGCTAAAAAAAAAGTTACATGAGTCCCAGACATAAGCATTCCCAGAAAATCAGACTCTATCCTAATTCTACCACACTGAGAAATGGTTCAATATTTTATCAACACTAATAAGTTTTCACTTTATAGCAAAGACAGTAACCAAAGGAAGAGCAGTAACAATCTCTCTGTATTAATAATGGCTGGCACCTCCTGCAAACTTTTGTCATGATCAATAGTCCTAAGGCTCAGATATACAGAAAAGTCAGTTCATCCACAAATATCCATACACATGTTAGTAGTCCTTGGTAAACATGGTGTAAATTCAATTAAATTAGCCCTTGGAGAAAGACCTCATTTGTCAACCAGTGATAAAACATTAATTCATCTCACCCCCTAATGCCAAGGTTAGAGCTTGCACATCTAATGAAATCACTTCAGATTTGTCCAGGTTCTGCATTTCCAAGCTGTTCCCCTTTCTTTGAGCTAGCCTAGCTTCTGCTTGCAGCCCAGAACTTTCTACATCCTGAACAATTATATATCCAGCACCAGATCACAAGTGATGATGAAGAACACTTCATGATGTATGGGTCACACTAGGATGCATCCGGATGGGTGAAAAAAAAGGGGGACTGGGACTACTATTCCCATGTAATAACACAAATTTGTCTAAGGTGAATGCACAGTTTCTTGTCCACAGTTACTACCTGTGAGCCTTTCACATCCTTTAATATTATACAGAGACTCAAGCTGCAGTGGAAGCTTATGTGAGCTGAGAACTGCCTCTTAACTGATTTCTAATCAGAACAGGCCCTAAAGCCTTTTGCCTCAACCATCCCTCCAAACAGTGGGCTCCAATCCCCATAAAATGGAGTCTTCTGTATATTCCGTGAGTTCAACATCCCTTCAGGTGGCCCATTTGTCCAAGTCCTTCGTAAGCTTCAGACACTGTAACCATCTTTGTCTTCCTATGCATAGAGGTTCTTTTGCGAATCGAGTGATCTCTAGACTTCGGCAGAAAGTCCAGTGTCCCAGTCCTAATGATTCTACAGCGTATGCAGACAGGCTTTTTATTTTTAATATGAAAAGAGATAACTACAGACCACTGCATATGTAAATGTTGAAGGAAAAGATTCTTAAAGCTGAGAAAAATAAGTGTTCATTAATTCATTAAACAGCCAAAAGTCAGGAAGTGCCATTACTGGCATTTACTATGCAATTGGATTCTACTCCCGTGTGTATACACATAATGATACATTCTTTAATTATATGATGTCTTCTTTTTTTTTTTTTCACAGGACCCTAGCTTTATTCGGTGCACAGTGTTCAGTGAATACAGCAGTTGCCCAATATTTCTCTTTATCCTCATGCTTTATTTACTGCAGATCCTCTGAACATTGCATTGAATACAGAGTTACTTGTTGCCTCATGGGATTTGTGCTAATGCTTGCAAATCTAGTACATCAGTGTACTATAAGGATTAATGAATTTATGGTCACAGTCCTCCTATGTTCACACTACCTGAGTGTCATTCCTATGTAACCATTAGGAGAGTGTCACTAAACCCATTTTATAGACTGAGGCAGAAAGACAAAATGATCTACCTCGTGTAAGACAATAAGTCAACAGTATATTGCATGAATCTACACTGCTATGTAATGCTGGCTCCTTCCCTGAAGTCCCAAACCTACATAACTTGTGTTCATTACAGTTGTAACAGTTAACACTGAGCATTTCTGTAAATCATACTCCTGGTCTTGTGACTTTAACATCCAGAAAACAGAAAGCCACACGTTCATTGACATCCTGGAAATGTCTTACTACCTTCAGCGTATCAGCTTTGAAGTCTGTAGCAAGCTAGATCCACTTCTACATGATCATTAACTGTGCTAATGTTAAAGCCAAAATTGCATTTATTGCCATCTTTTCCTTCACTGTCTACATACATACACCTACTGGTATCTCATGTGAGTGAGGAATACTCCTAGAAAATGGCTTCATTCTCTTCACAATCCCGATTCCCTCCTTGAGCACAGTTTACCTCACACAGCAACTGAAGCAGAGGTTCTGTGGCAAGAATGTACATGATAACATAAGATGGAACCACATGAGATTGCTTCATTAAAGATTCTAAGGCTATGTATTTGGCAATTTAAATTCTGTCAAGTTTTGAGGGATTTGTTTATTAATGTTTTTGTGTATATGTACATCTAAATCCCTCCTCTCAAGAGGTCTTTTTGTAACCAGGAAGAGAGGCAAATTGGAAACTTCACGAAATCTAGGAAATCCACTGCGAAAGGCTGACATATTTAGGAAATATTCAAATATTGTACTGAGTCATACCTAGGGAAAACAATAAGATGATTCTTTTCCCCAAGAATCTGTTAGAAAAACAGTTTGCACTTTAGTTGACTAAAATATCAGAAATCACAGTAGGGAAACCAGTTAGAATGAAAATCATAGCAGAAAAGGTCATTTGCCTACTATACCATCAAAGTGGCATCAGCTACAGTCAGCTCATGCCCAAGTGATCCATGTTCTGTAAAGTGTTACTCCAGGACCAACAGTTCTAACTTTTCTGCTACCCCATCTGCTAAGACAAAGGAAGGCAGGAAAACCCATATTGTAGAGTCCTGTGTGAATACACTAGTCACTGAATCACTGTGGAAAAAGAAATCTGCCCCTCTAGAGAAAACAAAGTGGTGGAATCACTGCCATTTGTGCAGTAGAGGACACACAAAGAAGGCACGTGGAAGATACATGTCGTGGAATTGTACCTGTCTGTCCAAAGAGAGATCTACAGAGAAGGTGGCTACATCTGAGCTAGTCTTCTAAGGCACACCTTAGTACGATCACCAGAAGTCTATCTGCTTCCACTGATAAGTTCTGATGTAGCTGTTTGAATTGTAAACATCTGAAGTTAAGCAAAATGAAACAAATGCCTAGTTTTTGTAATTCAATCAGGCTAAAAAGGGAGCAAGCCTCCCAGCCACAAAGATTTGTCAGGTGGCAGGCACATAGACATGTAGAACATGAGGCACATGCAGAAATTTAATGTGGAACTAGAGGACCTGCAGCCCTCAGACTTCGGCAGAGTTTGAGAAGTAGCCAAGAGTCCTGTGTTAAGGTTTTGGAACTAAGCGCCTAAATTCCTCTGAAGTCTAACTTTAGAGTGAGGCATTAAGTCCCTTTTTTAGATCCAACTTTTTTGGATACAACCTTGTATTTTTATAGCCTCTTGGTAGCAATTATAAACCAGCAATTAAATGTAAGAGTAGGATCATTACCCTTAATCACATTGGTAATGAAGTCTGAGTATTTGATTCAGGGAAATGAAATTACATACATTTCCTTTTGTTCTGTTATCCAATCTCTAGTAATTTACATGTGGTCCTTGAAAGTAGCTCTGTCTTTCTGTGGTTGCTCCTGCAGACTTAAGTATACAAATTTCTCTCTAACTTTAACTGGACTTTTGGATATGCAGACAATATAGAACAGAACCACACATAATGGTAAAATTTCCAGAGTTCATGGGTATTTGTGCCAGCAGATACTCAGACCTGTTTCCTGTGTACCTCCTCATAACTTTCAGATGTTAGCAGTCCAAAAAATAGTAGTCTAAGAGAGAAGCTACTGAAGAAAGAAGGGAAAATTTTACTGACAATTCATGAGGAATTTGTTACTGTGTTTATTTTTATCTAATTAAATTCAGAGAGAACTAGGGACAGTAGCCAAAAATGCTGATTGCAATAGGGCCAAAGTATAATTTCTTTTTGAATTAAAAATAAATTTTTATGCAAAGAAGAAGAAAAATATACCCAAAGACAAGAGAGAAGAAACTTTCCTCAGAACTGTCAGTGATTTCAGAAAGCAACAGAACAAGTAGCCACTTGAAAAAAACATGCTAATTAATGAAAATGAAGTGGAAAAAAATTCTCTTCTTAACAGTCAAATTGCCAAAAAAACTTATCTCTCTTTTCTACATCTAAACTGAATATGAATAGACAAAAGTAAGAGTGTTAAAACATATTTGTTTATAAATAGCTATTAGACAGTCTTCTGGCGAAGATAGTCTTTCAGGACACTGTTATCACTTTTATTTTTTCTGGTAGCTCTTACAGTACGTGCTACTGACAACCATTCACTGCCCACGTATCTTTAAGAGACAAAAAGGAAGGATTTATTTTCTTATAATAGCCTATCTCTTACATAGTTATTGACAGGAAAAACAGGATGTCAGTTTGTGGTGTTGGCTTAGAGAAAAACAGTAATCATGATGTGGGAATATTGCACCGACTGCTTTCCAGTTATGTTCCAGGTCAGAACTCCAATAAATGCAAACACTTGCAGAAAATGCAAGGTTAGAAAAGTTACGTAGAGGTTCTGACTTCAGCATATACAATAAGCTGCAGACAAGAAAGAATAAAGAGATTCTGGGAGGACCTGGGGGAAGGGCTGTGATATGGAACCACCCTTTCCATAAGGCAGATGAAGTTTAAAGGCAACTTACATGTCAAACACTGGTTTTCAAGCAAGACAAGTCTAACCTAACTCTTGTGACTACATTGGAAGTTTAGAACATGATCCACAGACTGTAACCTAACAAAGACTTCCAACCAACACAGTTTGCTTTGCCGTTGTTGATGAAACAATGCAGTGCATGGAAGCAAGAGGATTCCCTAGATATAGTTTTCAACATCAGAAAGCTGAATTACAACTAGAAAAAGGAAAACTACAAGAGGAAATTATATGTAGCATACCAACAAGAAGGGACATAGGAAATACTCCTTAATCACCTGAAAAATAAAAGCCTGATGCAGTACCTTTCCTATTGATTTGAACAGACAACAGATCAGGGCCATCAAATACAGTCCCTAGAACATTCCACTATGAAGGCTACTATATTCCTCCTAACAGCAAGGAAAAATTATCAACCAATCCTTTGAAAAAACAGAACACCAAACACAATCATCATACTAGTAGATGGGGTGCAAAACTAATTTCTAATTAACCATCACTAAGCTACAACTTACTCTGCACAACTTACATAAAAGCCAATGAGAGAACTGTAAGTGAAATTAAATGACTGCAGAGTAAGATGCACGACTTTGATTCTTTGCAAGGAAAAAGTGAGTAAAGTGCTTGAAAAAGAAAAAGCATTAAATACAGAAGAAAAAGCTTTGCCTTAACATGGAGAAATGCCTTGTTACTCTTATTCCCTTTGGTAGTAGTTATTCTGTGTATCCGTTAACACATGGTTACAAATATTTATAAGTTTATTCATATCTCACTGTTACAAGATGTACATTCATATCATGTGATTCAACATAATACACTCCAAAAATGAAACTCAACATGTCTGGTGAATTCATGTAGGAGCATGCTGGCATAATTGAAATCTAAAAAAAAGTTGTTTGCTTGTTCTTTTTTCTCTTTTGCCACAAAAAAAGGGGTTACAAACTTTTAAGATGAGTTGATTTTGGAGATTTTTTTTGTTTGTTTCATTTTAGCAATCCCTGAAATGTCTGTAAACTCAGACACACTGTGTGTATATAACCAAAATAATGCTCTGGTACTGCAAATCACACTGGCTGCTCATATTTTCGCAAAAGCAACAGGTTTTTAAAATATAAAAATAAATGCAAAGCATTGTCAAATTTACACTCAACATAATTAAAATAATACACATTTAGAAATTTTCAAACAAAAATAAATAAAACATCGACATACATTAATACAAACAAATAGAGATATTTGCCTGTCTTTGATGTAATTAACATATACCATAAGCCTAGATTCATGAAAGTATTGCCTTTCAATAAATATCTTCAGCTTCAAAATCTGATATTTTCTACATTCTTCAACTGATTTTAGTTAAATATCAATTTTCAAAATAAGGTGTATGAACTGCATCAAGTTTGAATTATTTACTGGAAATCAGCAAATTTCTAGGCTGATTTACTAAAATTAGGCACCGACTTTTAGCATCAAATCTGTCTAACAGACAAAATTTGAGGGATATTTGGTATCATATCCCTCTTGAAGAATGCCTCAAACACCAAAGCCTATGGCCTTTGACCGACCTGGCTAGAAAGGCCAACTAGCAAAAATAACCAATATAATATTGGTCACAACTTTGGACAGGACCCATGTTGTACCCTTTAAAGATGTGACTTAAAAGATGCCATTTTACAAAAAACATGAGTCATAAAGCAGAAGGTTCTATTCATCTCTTAAGAAGAGGAGATCACATTCTGTAGCATACCACATTTCTTTTAGATTTTTTTCAGTTTCCAAGCAATACCAGGCCTTCTTCAGTCCTACCACATCTTGCTGCAACCAGTAGAGACTTTCAAGTGACCAAATGAGAAGCTGTTGCCATGTTATTCACAGCTGTTTGGAAACTCGTTTGCCATGGAAATTCTATCACATGGGGGGAAAGGAAATGACATAAGAGAGTGAGTAGGTTGCTTCCAGATGAGAAGCGGGGCATTTCAACCATCCATTTTAACCAGGAACACAAAAAATTTCCAACCATATTGGTTGTGCGCACTTGGTAGAGTAGAGTACAATTAGCAATTACAAGGACATCACCTGAATAATTAGATATTAGATATTACAAAAATAAGCACATTTATAAGAAATATGTGTAATCTATTCTTCCTATACTTTGAAAGTTTTCCTTAAACTGAAGGGGAAAAAAATCCTGCCAAATCAATACTGTCTCCAAAAACTAATATTATCTTTTTAATAATAAAAGAAATTATTTTGCCTAGTACATTTAAACAAGCAGAAACATGCGGGGGTTTTTTTGTCACCAATTTTAAAAAATCCATATTCTGGCTTTACCTTAGGGACTTGGACTTTCGTCAGACTAAATCTCTGTTTTATTTGACTCAGCAGTCCCAATGTGTCAATGTTATGTCAATTCAAAATCATGTCTTATTATTATTTTATAGGCAAACATAGGACTAAAAGACATAGCAGATAAAGCATGCAAAGAATTGACATCTGTACATTTGGTCTGTGTGAAAAATTTATAGTAGGGGAAGTTGGAAATCAGGGTTTCCCAGCAATTTGTGCATGCTGTTGGGAACTCAGAGATTTGGTTGCAGCCTTAACACTGACACAACTCAGCCCCACTGAGCCATAAACCAAATTCCCACTGACATATGGGGTCAGAGCATTGGGCAGTAACTACATGTTCTGTGGAAATAACTCATGGGCAAATTCTGCCACTCCAAAACAAAGTCTCAAATGTGCCATTTGAGACTTGCCTGAAGTCAGAGTTTAAATTTCTAGGAGCAGGGCTTCTGCTACATAGAAAGTTGTCTACCACCACAAAGTTCATGTCAGATTGTGATCTGGGGGATGTTCCTACATTACAAAAACAAAAGTAATAATACTCAGTGCTGACAACAGGTGATGGAACCTGGCCCTTGATTTATATGCTTTAATTTCTTAAAAAATGGGGATAATAATTCTTACCTAGCTCATAATGGGTGAGGATTAAATAATAGACATTTATACAGTGCTTTGCAAATAAACATTATATAAGTGCTAAGTATTATGATATTAACCAAAACGTCACTACATCTATATGACCCTACTAAGCAAAAAAACTTTCAGTATAATTTTTTTCACATGTTTCCAAGTCAATAAAAATGAGCCATGGAGTCAATTTGCTATTTTGATACAAATAAATGAAGTGTTTAAGCTCATGTGACAGTTTAAAAAAAAAAAAAACAGAATGTATTTTTTCCATTATAAAGGGGCCCACGTAATGCATGAAGCCTTTTTTATAGACTTGTTTATAAACAGCATTTTTCATTCGGCATTCATTCAAGTTATTTTTCAAATACCAGACAGAACTTTTGAGAAAGGTTCTTTACCAATCCACACACACTAAATGAGGGCCTCCTCCAAGGAAATTCTGCTCAGTGGCTGCTGTTCTGATGATCTTGGAAATCTCACTCTTCTCAAATGAAAGATTACACAAGGATCAGGCTGGACGATGGCAGACAATAAATGAGGCTTGGCATGCCTGAGAATCTAAAACGATTACAATACTTTTAAACTTTAATAAGCACCTCAGGGCCATTACTATGTTATCTTCAATCTCCAACCTACTTAAGAAAAATAATTAAACAATAAACTAACAAATAAAAAAGAGACACCACATTAACAGAGATGGAGTAGATGCTTTGGTCCAGAATCTCAACTTGTATGATCACTGGAGTTCCACATGGTGAATGGAGCCACAGTGACTTACACTTAGAGAAAAGTACAGTCCAGTACACAGTAGCCAAGATAGGATGCCTCATTTCTTCCCAATGATGTAAGGATGACAAGAAGAGAAGACCACCTATGTGCATCATCAAAAACAAAGCTTTTATGCCACCACTGATGAAATCAGCCCATTCAAGAAATAAGCAAAGCAGAACTGGTTTCAGTGACAACCCTTACATAGTGCACCTTTTCATTTCCTTTCATGCTAAATGAAATGCAAGAGCAGCATGAAACACCTTGGTAGATTCACAGCAACACCCTGCCCCTCTCCCCAGGCCAATCTGTGGTACCTCCTTCAAAACAGGCTAAGCTGATAAATCTTGCCACCTTCTTCCCTTCTGTGGTAAAGAGCAAGAATGTCCTTGAGACATCCATTGAAAGCAATCAGAAAAAACTATAAGAATATTTCATTCTGGAAAGATGTATGCTACCCTACCAGCCTTGTTTCATCTTAGCAGGGAGTTGTATTCATGTTTCCACTCTTTTTTGAGTACAAGAAAGAACCAAAAATTCTGAGACAAATGTACAAGCATTTTTTGCTGTGTTTGTACCTAGTAAAACAGTAAAGGTGGAAAAGTTATTCCTTCCCATACAAGGTGGATGCATACTGTATGTGCATCCTGTAAGATTGTGAGATTGGTAACACTTCTCAGCCTCACTTAGATGTCTGAGAAGATTCAGGTCCCAAGCCTGCACTTTCAACCACTTCATTCTGTGGAATTATTCAAGCTTGAAAATCACTCCTTTGTGAAAGTCCAGCACAGGACTGGAAAAAATCACGTAAGCTTCTTTTAAGGTCTCAAAAGAGGATCTGAAATGGTAATGATTAGATCACAGGTACAAATAACAAGCAGCCCTTACTCAATCGAAAGCTCTATACTTTAACACCGTGAATCTAATTCTCCTTGAATGCTGTGGGTACCCAGTACAACAGGTTACTTACTATAGCCTAAACCATCTCTGTAGTTATGTTTATTATTTTTCAGATCTGCATTTTAGAAGTGCTGGAACCACTCCAAATATTTCTCATTTTAGCCAGAAATTCATACGTCATCATGAATAACATTTTATTTTCTAGGTAATGTTTTGTTTCAAAAAAAAATTCTTAATTGCCTGAGATTTGGTCTGTATTTCTCAGCAAGAAGTAATGCTACCTTAATATCTTAGCCTTGCTTTAAAAAGGTGCTAGGCTTTTACAGAGAGGTAAAAAAGGCAGGCAACATTTATCAGGCCTAGCAAATCAAAAATATAACTACTTATCATGTAGTAAGTAGAAGGGAAATGGCACAACTTTGACATTGCAGAAACTTTGATTGCTAGAAAATATTGGAATTTGAGGGAGAAACAAAAAAAGAACCAAATTAAGAAGAAGAAAAGTGTCTAAAATTATCCTAACGATGAATTTTTGTCCTATGATAATATTTGGATTTTATAAATATCAGCAAAAGCCAAAACTAGCAATGGATTGCTAAACAATACATAAAAAGCAGGCCTAATAATGGTACTATGGAGAGGATAACCTTCCATCAACACAGATCTTGGTAACAAAGGCAAAAAATAGCTTTTTAGATGAAGACAAAACCAATATTTGTACCTTCTTCTCTCCTCTCAAACAAAAATTTAAAAAAAACCAAACCTAATTAAAAGTCAATAACAAAAAAAGTAAAACTGGGAAGTGGGGTCAGTAAACTCAGACACTTTGGTAATATAATTTAAAGGATTTCCCTGCTCCCCAGTCTTGCTGGATTTATCGTAGTTACTTTGCTTAAGCGTTAGCTTAATACTTGGCATCTAAATCACAGGCAAAAATTAAAATGGCCAACTATTGAACTTGTCCGCTTCTACAAAACACTTCTTCTATGGGTTGTTTTAGTTTGTTTGGTTTTGTTGTTGGGAGGTTTTTTTAATTAAAATTATTGTGAAAATGTCACACAGTCTTTTCATCTTGTTTCCCAAAAATATGGCACATTAATTTGACTAGAAGTCATGGCATCTACCTTTTCCCATATGTGATACAAGCAGCTTTATCCATTCATAGAAGATTCAGACTGTCATTTTGGCAAAGAGCTGCAATGCACCAGTCTGACCATAAAGGATTTAAGTTACGCTTCTTGCAGAATCGGTTATTAACAGAATAAGTACGGCTATTTTTTTTAATCTATAATATTTACAGTATTGCACTTTACTGCACCTAATTGCATTTCACTAAAATTAATGCTGCATCAGTATTATGTCTTAAAACGATATGTCCATCTTTTTTGTATAATTCATTCTTTCTACATCCTCTAAAACAGTAAGATTGTGATTCAAAGATCCAGGCATTTGGAAAAAAAATATTGAAAATCTGACCTCTTTCCATGGCTCAATGCATCTCTGAGTTCAGGTGATTCTGGCAAAACAGGTGCATTTCTTATTGTTCCCATTTTTCAAGTTATCACTAACAATTAATAACTTCTAGTCTCTCTCTTTTTCTCCTTTCAAAGGACACAGACATTTGAGACACGCTTTTTTTTTTGTTATTGCTGCTTCTTTTTTTTTAGGAAAGAAAATAAGTAAAAAAAAAAAAAAAAACCTGCCTTGCCTCAGATCTGAAATTCCACATTTAAATTCAAACCAGTTCTGCAGCAGCAGCTCCTCAGTGATGGAAGAGATTCATGGCAGTGAAATAATACTGTTGGCAACAAAGAAATGTCATCTTTAATGGAGACCAGCCCCAAGGATTTATTATTTATTATTATTACTATTTGTTTTGTTTAGTTTCGTTCTAATATATTTCTGATCTTCAAAACGTGTTTAGTTTGACACATGCACAAGGTAGCAAAACTGACAGCAGCAGATGACGTTATGCCGGAGCGATCACTTTTGCCAGGGTCAAAAATCCAAAGTGTCCCCAATGTTCATAGATTAACATAATTTAGAGATCGTTTCCTTTCTTTTTTTTTCCTTTTCTCTTTTTGTCAATTTGTTTAAACTTTGTTTTCTCTCTCCTCCCACCTACTTTGTCCTCCGAGGAGTCTCTGACTCGTGGGTGCGTGTTTGCTGCGCGTGTGTGTGTGGATGTGTCCGCGGAGCGTCCCCACCGCGCCACGCGGCACGTCCGTGGCCGCCGAGTCCCTGGGGGCGAGCGGGCGAGGAAAGCGGCCGGAGGGCGCAGCCGCCGAGCGCTCGCAGACCTCGGGGAAGGGGGAAGAAACAAACAAAAAAAAAACAAAATAAGAAAGAGAAGGCGGCAGGGAGGCCGGAGCGCTCGCTGCTCGCCCTTGCGGCCGGGGAGGAGGAGGAGGAGTATGAGGAGGAGCGGGGGGGGCAGAGCGGCGGTCCGTGCGGGTCACACACACGCCCGCCGCGGGCACCTGGGGCGGGGTGTGGGGGGAGGGGCTCGGGTGAAGCGTGTCAGAGCCCCAGGGCCTCGGCGTGCTTCCGGGCCTTCAGCCTCAGGTCGGCGATGCTGGAGTTCTTGCTGTTGCTCTTGGCGGCAGCGGCCACCACGGCGGCGGCGGAGGCGGACTCCGCCAGGGAGGCGATGGGCAGCCCGAAGGGCGGCGGCGGGAACATCAGGTAGGGCGCGTGGGCCGCCAGGTGCGGGTGCAGGTGCGGGTGCGCGTGGGCCACGCCCTCCAGCTGCAGCTGCGCCTGGACCTGGGCGGCGGCGGCGACAGAGACACGGCGTGAGCCCCGAGGCCATGGAAACGGGCACGCACCCACCCACCCCATCCCACCCCACCTCCCCTGTCCCGACCCTTCTGGGGAGCCCGGCGACTGAAAAGATCAACTTGTGAGCGGAGCCCCCCCGCAGTCAGGACGATAAACCTCCGCTCCGCACTCAACCAGGGGCCCAGAGAGACGCTTAACCCTCCTGCTCATGGCTTTAAATAAATGAATAAATAAATAAATAAATAAATAGTAAGTATGCGGCCCAACGCATGGGCGCCAACAAGTGTTAAATAACTAATTTTTTTTTTCCAGGCTTTTTTTTTTTTCCAAGGATGTTTATTTATACCTTGCTAAAACTCCTTGGCCATGGGTCCCTTCTATACCCGACTGGTGTTTGCTTTGGAGCTTTCTCGACCTACACAAACACATTGGGTTGACTGAGAGATTTCAGCTCCGGGTAGGTTCGAGGAGGAATGGGGGAGAGTTTATTTATGTATTTAATTATTTTCGTCCAAATATGCCTTTTAAAAATCAATACAATTAATCTGTCAGCTCCACGTGTCTCTGAGACGGAGAAGGTGGTGGAGGGTCCCTTTGGGCTGGGAAAAAATCAATTTCCCGATTAATTGACCAAAAAAAAAAAAAAAAAAAGAGGGAGAGTTACAAGGGGCTAGAGGCGGGACGGAATTTCATCTCCCTCTGCCCGGTTTTCCCCAGCGGCCTTCCCTGGGGTGCTGCACCTCACTGGGACATGGACCTGGGCCCTACAGTGCCGTCGGTACCTGCGCTCCCCCCCGCCCCTGTTCCAGCTGACCATCCACTGGCAGAGCATCTGGGAGCAGCCTCCCCAACTCCGGGGCGGCCTCGTCCACGGGAAAAGGGCAGATCTCAACAGCCCTCCTGGGACTGACTGAAGAGGAGAACGACAGCGAAAGGGTCCGCATAGTTTTTTTCCCTGATGGTTTCACGCATCGGGTAGAAGACCCTTCTCCCGCTGCTCTATCTGGCTCTAGGCCGAGACCGAAGCCCCCCGGACGGCTCGGGACCGAGCCGGTCCATCCCCGCAGAGTGCGGGCGGGCTTGCCCGGGCGCTTCCCGCCCCAGGATGGCGATGCACCCCGGGAGGCCAGTTCGGTGTGCGGGCGGCCCTGGGGCCGTGTACCAGCTCATCGCACCGCAGCCGAGGGGCCCTGAGCACCAGCGGCGCCTCCTGGGGCTGCGGGACCCCCGCACTCGGCCTCCTACCCAGTCCCGAGGGGCGCTGAGCTCCCGAAAGCCGGGCGGAGGCTCCTTCACCAAGTTTTACAGCCTGTTTTAAATACGTGCCAACTTCTATATAAATGGCACTTGTAAACGTGTCCGGCTTACTCCCGTGCAAACGAAAGAGGGTCAGAGCTTGCTGGGGAAAAGTAAAATAAAACCGAAGCTAACTACCTGTTGGAAAGGCATCCTCAGGGCTCCCATATTCACATAAGGGGCTACTCTGCAGGCGTCTAAATGGCTGGCGGTTCCCAGGATCACACCTGCGGGGAGAAACAGGACCGGGTGAGCAACGAAGGCGCCCCAGGATCCGCGGCCAACCCCTCCTGGCAGGCCCGCACCCCTAACCCACCTTTGTGCATCTGGTTTTCCTGCTTTCGGCACTTTGCTCTCCTGTTCTGGAACCATACCTGTGAAAAGAAAATGCAAACAAAACCAAAACAACAACCAAAAATGGAGGTGGCCTAGGAAGCTGCTAAGGGAGCATTATCCCAGGGGCTAGGGTTGGAGAGGCGAGGCGAGTGGCTCTGCACGACTTTACTGAGGTCTCTCCTCGGGAGCAGCCGAGGGGGAGAGCTCGGTCCCAGGTGGAGTGAACCCCTCTGAGTGCTGCAGTGGGGCTGTTCGGGGGCCAGGGATGGGAGGGCGGTCCCTGATCCTACGGTTTCTCAGCGGAACCTAGGAGTTGGGAAGCGCCCTCGCAGCCGGGCAGACCGGGAGCCGGCCGCTCCGCATCGAATCTCGGAGGCCCCCGTGTCCCCTGGACGGCCAGTGGCGGTCTTTGTGCCACCCGTCTGGAGCGAGGGGCCGCTCCCACAAACACTGAAAATGAGACCACACGCAGGACGGGTAGCACCCTCGCTCCCTTCCTAGTCACACCTTAAGCACCCCGGGGAACTGCCAGCGTGGACAAGGTCAGACTCTAGGGGCTGGCCCCTAAGAAACCGGACCTCCTGCTCTCTCCTGAGCTGGGCTTGGAATGGATGATCTCCGTCAAGATGTGAGACACTATGAGTTTGCACAAAAGGGTCCGAATCATTCCCCATTCTCCAAATGTTAAAAGAAAACAAAATTCGCTACTGCTGACTTTCTTGACAGACAAGAGCAGCATCTTTTACAGGCTGCGATGTAAAGGGCTTATGTCCCTAAGCGAGAAACGCCTGTAATCCGATAATCCTGCCCCAATTCCAGTCGTTCTCGCTCAAACAAGCGCAGAACTTGCAGTTGCCACTGCGCCTCCCGCTCTTCTTTTCCAGGGGCATTTCAGACCTTCATTACTTTTCCCCTTCCGCACTGCTTGGTTAGCAGCTCTCCCCAAAGCATCGTCAGAGGCACGAACCAAAATGTTTTGCGGACCCTTGTCTCTACACCAAAACTACCGAATATGGACAAACATTGACTTTCACCGCTGATAAAATCTTGTAGCTAAGTAAACACCTACAACCTTTGATGTTCTTGCATTTGCCAAGAGATCATACGGTTAATTAATACTAACTGCACTTCCTACATCAAATTTTCCCTTCAAGCTTTCTTCAATTGCCTTAATGATGGTCATTTACAACGGAGTAATTAGTGCAAAGAAAGGCTTCCGAAGGCATTAATTACCTCGGGTACCTCAGTGATTTTCTTAAGTAGGAATTGGCCTTCTCTGATTTAGAGCGCCATTCTTCCTGCCTAGGGTGTCCGTGCGGGGAGCGCACAGCGAGCGCCTGTGGAGCGCCGCGGCTGCGGGCAGACCAATGGACGGACAGACCGACCCATCCACCGGTACCGATCCCTGACGGCTGTGGCCAGCGCAGCCCTCCCCGCGCTAACGGGGCATCACTGCCGCATCGCTGCCCTGTACAGCACAGCGCGGCACAAGCTTATTTTTCCCTACCAGCAATACGCAAATATCAACAAGATGCATCGATTCTCCTTTTAACCGGACCGTTAGGGATTTATATACATACATATATTTAAATATGAGCATGCAAAATATTATCAAGCTGTGGCGACAATAATACATTTTTTTACGGTTGTAAATCCTTGCAGGAAATCTCCTTGTGTGTGTTCCCCCCGCCCCCCCGCCTCGCCAAAGCAGTGTAAATTGTCAGAAGGAATTTAAGCAGCGTTTAAACAACTTCTCTTGCAAATCATAACATCTTTCAAACCGAAATTATATTTAAATCTGGAAAACGAAGTGCCCTTTCCCTTCAGCTACGAAAAAATAAGGTTATGAAGAATAAAAGTGATGAATTAGCCACTGCGTTAAGCGATAATAAATCAGGCTTGGTGTGATTCGCGATCAATTCCAATTAGTCATGAATATGCTAAGTAAAGCACAGTACACTGTTTTAGACAGTTATTTCTTCATTAAGGATCACTCAGTGATTTCTTTCACAAATGCTCTAATCTGATTTCCTTTTGATTTCCATTACAGACAGTGAATAATGACATTTAATTTAGCCCTGCACCATAAACCCAAAGATATTTGTTGTAATTGAATTACTGCCTGCTCCTCACTATGGTCTCATAACTTTCAATTATAACCCTGACAGCTGGGTGATATGAGTTTCCAGTACAACACTAAAAATAAAAGGTTAATAAGGACTAGCTATCATAGGAGCTTCAATTTATTTACAGCAAATTTCCACACTAAATTGAAACTATATCCTTTAGCAGCAAGGGACAAGAGGTTCAGATAGGAATCAGAGAACAATTCTGAAAGTATTGGAAAAAAACCCACCTTTTCCTTTTCTCCCTTTTTTTTCTGCTTCCATTTATTGATGGATATCAACTCTGCTTATTTCCTAATTAATTATCCATTTTTTCCTCTTTCACTCTTTATTTCATTTACAGTTTTATTTTTAGACATGAAAACCCTTTTTATAAGATTATTAAATTCGGGGGAGTTATATTTCTCATAATCTCTTCCTGATTATTTTTGTTTTGTTTTGTTTTGTTTTGTTGTTGTTGTTGTGCTAAGATCTGTAAGCACTTGAAGCACCAATTTTCCTCTAACTATGAACATCCAGTTAAGGTGCTCCTCAGTAATAAAGTACTTGAAAGAAAGAGTGCAGAATTCAATTACAAGTAATTTATTTTTATAGAAACAGTACATCAAGGCCTTGGAAAGATATTACAGAGCCCAAGTAAGAAGACCCGGGAAGATGACATAAGAGTTGATGTCCCCTTCAGCAAAAGTTTAATCTTTTCATTAATTTATATGGTATGGTTAGATCAATCTTCCAGGAGAAAGTCGGCCAGAAGCACCCTGAACCCCTGCAATATCCCCTGCAAGCTGTCCTTCCTCAGGCATATGCCCGGCACCATCCCTCGCCCAGCTCGGTTTGTATTGAGAGACACACGAGCTGAGCGGAGAATAGAGCCTTTGGGGGGGAAAAAAAAAAAAGGAAAAAAAAAAAAAAAAGAAAACAACCTAGGTACTCCATTTAATTCAAGACATGCCTCCAGGAGACAGTTGTTTAGAGCGAGATGGTGGCTTGCTCGGGCAAAGGCGGGCTGAATGGTGTACTGTCTGTTTGCTTTCCACGGTTAAAGAGGAGGCCAAAGAGATCCTGCTCCCCACTCCAGCTTGGGGCCATATTTCTTAACTTCCCGCTGTGCCCTGGGGGTTAGATCGGGCATGGAGGCCTCCACCTATGCCCATAGAGCCATACCCGTGCCTATGTGTACCCACCTACCCACACCTATAGGCAGATATATACATGGGCATATCTTATCTCCAGGGTGTGAAGGCGTTTTGTTCAGTGGTGGGGTTGCCTTGGTGACCTTTTCTTGCGTTTGAGCTTGGTTTGTGTCTGTTAGGTCAAGCAAGAATTTTAACCAAGAAGAGATTTCCTTCACGTTTCTCCCGCTCTCTGCCTGCTCGGAGAGCCACAGGTTCATCTTACTAATTATTTCTAGATTGTTTTTTTTGGGGGGGGGAGTTTGGGTTTTTTTAATATAATATCTGTACATCTGTTTTGTGGAAGCATTCCCTAGTTGGACTGGGGGAAGAGGCGGTATTTTTCCTCTGCATCAAACTGAAAATGGAATTTAAAATAATCGATATGGAGCCACCCAAACAGACGGCTCTGGTGGCCCCAGAACTGCAGCACCCGGATCTATTTTCAAGATTTCGAAGTCTAATTGGCATTTAGCTGTCTCTGAAGCAGGATGGGAGGGACAGGGGGAACCTCCACCAGATGGGGTGCCATGCATTCATAGGCTTGCTGTGCAAATCAGAGCGGGCACCTTTCCACCGGCTCTGGCTAATCCCGTCCCTCAGCACCCAAACCGTCTAGCCTTATTCACGGCGATTGTTTTCTGGGCCGTTTTTTTTTTTCATAACGGCCCCATAAAATAAAAAGCAGGGAAGAAAGTGAGGATTAAAGGAGAGTTAATGGCACATTTGCAAGGGAAAAAAATAATTAAAAAAAATGCAGTTGTTCAGTTATCAGAGACTTGTCAACACTATCACCACCCAATGACGGTAACCTCCCCACGCCCCCCCCCTCCAAAAAAAAAAAAAAAAAGAAAGTTAAACCAACTTCCTAGGAAACTCAAGGCACGGTCAGATATACCCTGAGCGGAATTACTGTTTGGCAGAACAGGTACAGAGGAGTTGCAAACAGCTTCCCCGTCACACGTCGCCTCTGCCTTCACCTCCCCGCTTTGCACGAAGCGGGGCACTGTGCTAGGGTCTTCTGGCAGTTAGGAAGTGAGGTGAGGACATTTCCAGGAACAGAGCCTTTCTCTTACCTGAACCCTAGCTTCAGAGAGACCCAGCCTCTGGCTTAGTTCCTCCCTCATGAAGGCATCCGGATAGTGAGTCTCATCAAAAAGTCTTTCCAGCTCATTCAGCTGCTCTAGTGTGAAATTGGTTCTGCTTCTCCTTTGTTTAAGCTTGGTCTGTCCATCTTCGTCTTCTGACTTCACATCTTCCCTCTTCTCTTTGCACTCGTAGATACCTGCCGGGAGGGAGAAGGAGAAAACGACATTGAACCTCCCCTCACACCTCTCCGAAGTTCTCTGACACAGGGTTTCCCTCCTCCCCTCTCTTCGTCCCAAACTTAGCACAACCTGCGGGGACAACCGGCGAGCGGGCGGGGGTCCCCGGGCCGGCCCCGGGGCGGCGAGAGGGGCTGGGGACAGAGCTGGGGGTCCCCAGACCAGGCTGAGCCCCGCTGCAGGCTCCGCGCTGGGCAGGGGGCACCTCACCCGAGGGCCGGAGGGAGGAAGGGAGCCGCGCTGCCTTGCACGTCTGAAGCACTTCAGAAAAAATATAGAGATAAATATAATTTTATTTTCTTTCCAGGGTTAGGAGGAATCCGCGCCGCCGGTTGGCACGGGCAGTTCGGGGAAGGGGTTTGTAGGAAAACCGCCGGCGCCCTGATACCTCCAGGCGGTGGGAAGAGGCGGGGGAAGAGGGCTTCTCCGTCGATGTTTTTTCCCGAGGTAAAGAGGGTTATACAAGAAGCTCCCCACTGCTGTCATGGTAAAGCCATGGTGAAAGTATTCGTCTCGTTAGATAAACTTTTCTTGGGCCGGAGGCCATCCGTCCATCTCCCTCTTATCACCCCTCCTTACCCCAAAATACTTGCCAGCGGCTCGAAACCCCTGCTCTGCCCTGCACGGAGCAGCACAATCAAGGGCCGTAGGTGACCCCCAGCCTCTCCAAAAGAGCAGGAACCCTCTCAGCCTTCATGAAGTCCAGCGGGGCTCGGGGAGAATTTGCGACCGGAGGCGGCCGCTGTGCATGCTTGTCCCGAGCAGAGGAGAGGAGGGCTAGGGGGGCAGCGGGTATAACAGTACCCCTTTTTTGTCTTGGGGAAGAGGATTTCTTTTGCTTTGGCAAATTATTTCCTAATTTTTTTCCCCCTTTCCTTCATGCCAGGAGCCCTAGAGAACTGTCCGTCCTTTAAATCCGGCTAACGAAAAGAGGAAGAGCAACGGACCCTGCTATAGGCTGAACCGGTTCCCCGGGATCCCCTGCCTGCCTGGGGCGCCCCGTCGGGTACGCATCCAGCGCAGGTACCGGCAGTCCCGGGACGAGCCTGCTCTCACTACCTCTTTTGTCGTGCCTTTACTTCTGGGTGGTGTGGAGCCGGGGGGCGGGGGGGGTGTTGCATCCGCGATGCCGAATTAAATCCGTTTTCTCTCACCAAATACACATGTATTATATACATATATATATTTGTATACACACAAAAATGTGTGCATGCACATATATTAACCTATATTAGGGGCATCCCAAAATGCAAATGATAAACTGCAGATCGTAAATTAATTAAACGTAATAGAGCATCCTGAACTGCATCTGGGCTTAAGTAAGACCAGACCCAAGAGGAAGCACTCGTTTTCACTTCCAAAATGAAAACTGTCCCTGGCCGTGATCGTTCCTCCGGGCTCCGGGCTCATACCGGCTGCACAAAATTTTGGGTAGGATCTGGCCTCCGGTGAAGGGGGTGTTCGCTGGTTGGTTTTAATGGCGTTTTGTTCGCACTTCTCCTGTAAGGGGAATCCTTATGAAAAGACGAGGGTGCTAACCCAAGAAATGTCTAGGGGAAATCAGGCGCGTTCAAAAGCTGTCTCTTTTCCGAGGCTACAGCATGTCCGTGATAGGTATAAAATATTAACTAGCGTATCGGTGGGACTGAAATCACACGCCGGAATCAGTTGAAATTAGACTGAAACCTGGTATGAATTTAAACTGTCACAAGCATCTCAGCTCTTTCCAACTCCTCCCTTCCATCCCCACCCCCAGTCCCTCTCCGTAGATTAGATTAGCTAAACATACAAGCCAGAATTTCGATTCAAGGGGGAAAGAGGGGCGCTTTTTTTTGTTGTTCGTTCCCATTCTATTTTTTCTTCCTGAAGCATGCCCTGCTTTCATTTTTTAAAATCATCTCCTGCGCAAATGATTCCTCTAAACTGAACACTCTCGTTTTGCAGTCTCTCGATCAGAGAAGAAAAATAAGCAGTGCTGAGTGGTACTGGCTTTTGCAGAAATACGGGTACTCGGATATGTGATTGTACCTCATTCCTCTGTTTAGGGAGGGAGGTAGAAAAGAATAGGATATTAAATAAACGTTTGGGCTGTAAATTAAATCGCCCAATGTTATATTAAACAAGATCAAACAGTAGGAAACAGCTGAAAGGCTGGTTGTTGTTCCCCAACCTATTAACCGGGTTTTATTACCCCAAAGTAGCCAGTAGCTCCCCAGGCAGGTCCACCTGTCTAACTTGCCTAGAGACACTTTCTCAACTTTCTAATCCCCTCTCCTTCTTATTCTCCCCTTCCCCTGCGAGCCTGTGCGGGATTTTTAGCTGACTTCCTTTAAAAATATATTTTTTTTATTTAATTTTCTTTTCGCTAAGAGAAGGAATGGCGTTTTGCCTCTGGGGTGCAGTGCTGCTTTGGCACAGGTGAGAAGAGAGGCAGGGGACCGAGGGCCTTGGCAGCCGGGCCCGATGGTGGCTCTCGGCGCAGGGATGCTCTGTATCACCGGGCCCGGGCAGCTGCCCCACAGTCAGGCTCTTCTCTTCCTTCGCCTCTCCAGCCGGAGCCTTTGAGTAGGATATGCTGACCGACACAAGACAAAATGTTCAGGGAGAGCCCCTCTACATCCCTCTTTCTCCTAAAAGCAGCAGCAGCATCCCGACGGCCCGAAAGCAGGAAGAACAGGTCTCCTAAGGCATTAAAACTCCCCGGACAAGGTTTCCTCGTACAAAAATATACAGATAGACAAAAACGTCTGACGTCCTGCGCTGCCCCCTTCCCCGAGGCGAGTGAACGCCTAACTCACCGGATCGATTTCGGATGTGAACGGGGGCTGGCGGGGGGCAGGACCGAAGTTGTGACTTATTTTTCATGGCTACTTATTTTTCACGGCATACGCTCACGTTATGCATGCAGGAGTACGTGTTTCTAAGCGTATGTTCCCGCCGCTGCGGGAGGGAGGTGGCCGGAGGAGGGAGGCAGGATGCAGGAGGCGATCCCACTCGTCCCGCCGGGGCTGGGACCGGGGTCGCGGTGACCGATTCGCCCCCGCTGTGGAAAACCAGGAACGACCGGGAAGGGGGTCAGGGCTGCCGGCGGGAATCACGGGGCCGAGGGCTCTCAGCCCCGCTCTTACCTTCCGCCGTCCTGCCCGTGTTGAACTCCTTCAGTTTGTCCTTGTCGCTCTCTACATGGTCTTTGAAAAGATGCACCGGGCAATGGTTGCTGGTCTCGGTCATGTCCTGTAGGTTAGAGTCAGAGTTTCCAAGCTCCCTAGAGCGAGCCAACCCACTCTCCAAAACTTCCCTGTACGTGATCGTCTCCTTCTTGTTGCTGCTGCCACTGCCGCTGCTGCTCTCTTTGCTTTTCTGGTCAAAAGATTTGGATACAAAAGCCGTAAGTTCTTCCATGGCTGCCCGATGATCTTATCCACAGAGATCCACTTGTTTTCAATCGGAGATGTGGCCGTCCTCTGCACGCTGTTTTTGCACGTAGAAGATGGGCTGTATAGGGTTAGATCACTCCTGCTGTTATTTATGCCTTTCAATTTGAGATCACACTATTTATACATGGCTACCTCAGCCCAACCCCCAGCTCTCCCTGTCTCCAGCAATTACTGACTGCTCCATAGTCGCAGGCGGACTCCGAGCAGCTATCTCCCCCACCTCAGTCCAGCAATTGGCTTTCTTTTCATTTCATCACTCTTTGGCATCTTTGCACCTTGATTTAGGGAGGCAAAGAGGCAGCAGCGGAAAAGAGGGGGAGAGAGAGAGGGGGAGAGAGGAATAAAAGCGAGGGAGGGGGGAAGAGGAAAACATGAAAATAGGTATCTGCATTCTGTAAATGGGTTGCAGAAATGAAAGTCGAGGAAGACTTAATTGATTGTAAGGACATCCTGTGCGTGGCAACACTGTGAGTAAAAACGGACCCATAGCTAATCAAATAACTGTGCTCCTGCAATTAAATGTATCGCTGTCAAGAGGAAAAGAAAATGAGTGTTCAATAAAAAAGGTAATGAATAAAACGCCGGAGATGTGCATTTGTTGTAATCATTGGAAATTTTACCTGATTTGCTTTTTAGCTAATTTCTCTTAATTAAATGGTTAAGATAACCGGCGAAACAAAAATGCTGTTTTAAAAGTGCTGCCTGTTCTGGCTGAGGGTGGGTGAGTGGGTGTGCGGAAGGGGACGTGTGCTGCAGCTAAACTAGTTGCGAGGTGCCTCGGAGATCCGCGTCGGTGCGTTCGGAGGATTTGGAGGGGGTTGCTTAGCCGGAGGGGTGGGGGGTATCCATAGATAGGGGCTCCCTCCAGATGCGTGTAAGCATTGCAGGATCTGTTTTCTTGTTTACTGTTATTATGTTATCTGAAGATACTGTAGGGGAAAATTAAAATCTAAAATGTTCATTTGGATGTAGCGTTATCCAGTTGCATGCAGCAGAAGGGTAATTTGTTAACATGGGAGTTTTTACACGACAAATAGAGCACTAAACCGTTCTTTTTTTTTTTTTTTTTCCCAACGAAACATACCCTGCTGGATTTAAGATAGAACTGGTAATAATTCCCCCACTTTGTTCTTGGTAGGCTGCAGTTATTTCTGTTGTAGTCCTGGAATAATTATTATTCTGTGTGCTTGAATAGCTGCCTGAAATTCGTCTCCAGATAACAGTGCCGGCATTTCCAGCGCCTCTCCGCACCTTTTGATCCCCACGCGGAGTCGACTTTCCAGTTATTTATTTCTATTTCCTCTCCCCGGGCTTTAACGAGAAGGGTTATTCGGTATTTGGTGGAATTTTGTCTTCTGGTCATTAGGCTTTTTACGTCCTTCTTGTTCCCTCTCTCCTCGAGTTTGAGATAATCAGAGCCCATCATCACGCCACCCCCTGCTCTGAATCGCAACCAAAGCAGGCTCCTTGTTGGAGCAAGGGGCCATTGTTTCTTTTCCGGGGGAGTGTGGGACTGCTCTGAAAATTAGCAGAACATTAAAACACTAAAAATACGTTTAATTAATCCAAAGGTGCCCCCAGCACCAGAGTTAACACCTCCACAGGAGGAGTGGAAAAAATAATAATCGAGGAAGCAATTAATAAAGGGCTTAAAAAAAAATCAATCTCCCCCTGTGCGAATTTAAAATGATTATCTAGAGGACAAGGATTGATCATTTGATCTCGGCACTGCGGATATCCCTGACATTTATTATATTGTTGTGTCTCGGTGGCATCCTTCCACCAGAGTTCGTTTAACAAGTGAGAGAGCCGAGGAAGCCTTACAACTTAACAAACAGGTCTTGTCATCGCAAACGCCAATCAAATCCGAGGCTCTAATGTATATCACACGGCACCACATAAATAATAGAAGCAAAGGATAGATGGAGAAGTAACGTATGGCTGAGGAAAAATCCCGGGACGACACGCTGCTTGTGACTCTGTCATGCAGTTTGCGTGTATAAGGGCTCGTGGTGGTTTGTTGCACACGCTGGTGGCGTGGTACGAGGATGTCACGGACACGCGGGGGCACGGGCACCGCTCCCGCGTGGGAGAGGCGCCGTACCGGGGCTGAGCCACCGCCGTGGAAACTTTCCCCAGCCCTCGGGTCGACCAGCACCGATCCCCACCATGCCCAGCCTCCCTCTGCCGCCCTCGCAGCAAGCAGCAAACAAGGATAAATATTTACTGACTCTGCGTCCCCAGCCCCGCAGTGGCACGGTGTGCTTCGGCTTCCTCGAGCTGCCGGAGTTTGCACCAAGTCCGCCGGATCTCCCCTTTCCTCCCCCTCGCCCCCGTCCCGTTCTCCTCCCCGCAGCTCCCCCCTGTGCCCAGCCCCACGCCTGCAGCCCACGCGAGCGCGGGGCCGCGCTTCTCCCGGAGACCCCCGGGCCCCGCCTGCCAACGCCAGGGCTTCTGCCTCCGAGGACAGGGGCAGAAATCCAAGCCTCCTCAGACAAATTCAAGCCTCCTCAGACAGAGGGAAGAAAAGCTCTGTTGCCTGTCCCCCACTCCAAGCCTCCCTCCTGCTTCTCGGCAGCGCGGAGCCGCCTGGAGGGAAGGCTGGTTGCCCCCCGCTTTCCGCAACCCTCGGGGCGCAGCTCGGCGCGGGGCAGCCACCGGACGCGCAAGTTGCGCCGTGGCCCGCGGGCCACCGCCGCTGGCCGCCCTCGACGGCAGCAGGGGGGCCACCCTGGGGGAGCCTTGCAGCCGGGGGGAGCTTGCCTCTGACTCACTCCGAAAGCGAGAAGCAAAACAAAGCACCGGAAAGGGAGAGGAAACAGGGAAAGAAGAAAAACAAATAAGGGGGGGAAAAATAAAAAAAAAAATAAAATAAAAAAAAAAAAAAGGAAGAAGAAGAAGCGGTGCAAATCTGAACCCTTCGGGGGATCTGGTCGCCGCCCCACGCCGCGGAGAGCCGAGGGGCAGGCGGCAGAGGGCGCGGCAGTGCGGGCAGCCCTGCGGGCGCGCACGGCCCCACTGCGCGCTCCGCGCACCGAGGATCTCTGCGAGGGATGACGGGCCCGTCCCGTCCCAGCGGGCGGCAGGGAGCGGCGTGGGGCGGAGAGAGCCCCCGGACCCCCACCCTTCGTGCAACCCCGGGCCTTGCGGGGACCTAGGGCAAGGTGATGCCGGTGAGGGGAAAAAGTGAGGAACAATTTTGACCTCACTACAAACTTTGACGGAGGGTTCAGAAAGGAATTACACTTATTGCTAATGGTCTGGAGAGGAGAGATGGAGGGAGGGATAAAGGGAAGGAGAGAGAGAGAGAGAGAGAGAGAGAGAGAGAAGGAACTGCCGTCCAAATCCCATTCCCTTGCAGGTACGGAGCTGATGGGACCCTGCCGCAAAACTAAAAAGTCACCAGCGTCCCTCGGAGCTTCTCTCTGCCCCCGGCTCAGCGTAGCAACCTGGGTAATCTTTTGTCGTGGCAGAAGCCACTCCGTTCTCCCCGGTACCCCCTTGCAGGATGGGCCATCAGTGGCCTGTTGTGGGTTGCCCCGGCAGCCCGGACTGCAGGGTCACCTGCGGGGCTCCATGCCCCCAAATCATCCTCCTGCTCTCTCCCTACTGCCCCGGCGTACCAGACAGGAGCCTTCTGCCCTGTTTGGGCTCCCAACTTGATAAGAGTGTTGTCTCGTTTAGTCCATCCCCACTTCTTTCCCTTCTCTCCATTTGCCCCACAGCCGCCACTGTGGGGCTGATTGCCCTGCGCAGACCCAAGCCCGCCCCCTAACTGAGTCCTCTCCGCGTGAGAGGGGGCATCTGCGAGCAAGGCACCCTGGCAGGAGACAGTCCGGACCGCAGAGGAGGGTTTATTTAGCGGGGTATCAATCCATGTGATATTTTTTTAATTCCTCTTTCAAAGGAACCTTTTGACCGTTGTGGTTTTACTGCGAATTATACCAGAAGAATAATTATGAATTAGTTTAAATGTTGCATTAGGCTTTAAGCACTTCCAAGGCAGAGTATTGGATTTCATATTTATAAGAGGAATTTACATTTGTACATTGACTCATGGTATGACGTAGGATGAAACCGATTTCCTCCCACCCTCCCCTGCTTTAGCTTATTTTGGTCGAAATGGGGTAAACAAGCAAACAGAAAAATCATCGTTTTAATCCACGGTTTAATAAGTGCTGACCCGAAGAGCAAGATTTTGTTGAGTAGATAACTGAGTCCTCTCTCTCCATCTCCCTTCCTCCTTCCCTCCCTCCCTCTCTCTCTCTCTCTCTCCCCCCCCCCCCCCGTGATTAATTCAGAGACTGTAATCATGGACATTGTACATCAAACCTTTCTGCTCACGCTACAGACTCCTGCAGATTTTTATTGGTTTACATGAAAGCAAGTAAACATATTTCAGAGGATGCCCTTTCAATCTGGCTCCATTTCCACAGCACATAATTCCAAGGACAATTTGTTTTAATAATAAGAATGGATGCAGTGTTAATGGTTTTCAATTTGTGTTTAAAAAAAAACATTAAATATTTATAAGTATCGATCGAGGGTTTCAGGATTTTACAGACGTCTTAACACATTTCATAGATGGGATTTTTTTTTTAATTTAGAAACCTGTGTCGTATTCTTTTATGCTGTTTATTGATTTAAGCAGCATCCATGTCTCAAGTGAGAGACTAATAGATTTTCATTAAAATAGGCTCTCTTAATCCTGATTGTGAATGGATATGATTGATCCATCCAGCATACTACACATCTATAATATTAATAAAGGACATTATCATGGCAGGACTTGCTTTTCCGTCATCAGTGTACTTTTGTTTTTTCCGCTTTCTTTCAACCTTAAAGATTTATTTGGGAGCCATAAAATGGCCCACAGGAGGGAGACGCTTTGGGAAGAATACATTTTTATATTAGATTTTTTTTTTTTTTGGTAGTTTAAGTGGAAAGATTTTTTTTTTTTAATCTACAAACCGCTGTGGCAACATATGGTGAAAATTAAACTGTTTCCCTGCAAGTCTAATCTTAAAACATTTATGTTGAGTTTTATTTTTAGAAAAACATTTTTAAAGAAGAGGAAAACAATCTTGTATGAAAAGTAAAATAAAGAACATTTGAAAGGCTATAGTTTAAACTAACAATAGCCAACTTCTCCGGCTGAGACTGCTGGACGGGTATCGTACCTGATGAATATGTTACGAAGTGGTCGGGACAGCAGCGGCTACAGTAATTAATGGAGTGTGACAGAAATGCTAAAGGCTTAATTGTCTTTATTCCGATTTCTAGCAACGTAACCAAAGGGATACATTAATTCAGTACAAAAACACACAAATGCTCTCCTCTTTCCTACACCGAGGCAGAGGGAAACACATGCGCTCACACGTGTGCTCAATCTCTCTTCTATCACAATTATTATTTTGTTATATATATAAAGCTGGATCTTTCCAGAAACATTAATTACTCATATATTCATTACAAGGAGCCTAGACGTGTTCAAATCTTCATCTACTTTTACTTCTGGAAAATTAAACATTCACGGCGTGAATTACAATAAACAATTGCCTTTGTGTGTAATTAATTACAATGTAGTGGGCCAGCCTAATGTGTGAGTAGTCCCCTTGATTTCAGTTGCCCTGGATAATTCGAGCAGAATAGGAAGAGCCTACGAGAAAAAAAACTCAGAAGAAAAAAAAAAGTTGAGATCTGTAAAGTTTGTACCGAATTTAGCAACACGAAATACACACAGAGAGAATTCTTTGCCTTCTCCAGTAATGTGCGAGGGACGCTGCAATTTCGAACTCTGTAATAATGATTAATAAGTCAAAAGGGCATATTTTTCTTTTATGGTATGCAGCGCTCAAGGGAATATTCCGTGTATGTCTTTAAAACGAAGTAGGAATATTTACACACATGCACAGAGTTAGCAACAGCACCAAAGAAAGAAAAGAATCCACGAATATTTCAGTGAACTATTACATTTTTTCAATTATTTCCCAATGAGTATTTCAATGAACTGTTACATTTTCCCAATTCACAAGGAAGATTTATGGGATTATTAAGATTTCTAGTGGAAATATTATACAGTGGAATTTTATCGTCTCTCAGGGATTGTACACCATTTGATATCAATTTCCAGATGTTATGATCTTTTTTCAGAAAATAATTGAGTATATTAACTTCCTCCCTACAGAAGACTATTTAGGGCTTTATTTATTTATTTGTTTGTTTGTTCTTTCTTTCTTTCTTTCTTTCTGTTAAGGGCACAGCTATCTCCCACCCTTCTCTTAGCAGAATTAAATTGTTGAAACATCAGAGTAATCTTCAATCAGATAGTAGTCTAATACTCAAGGGAAGGAATAATTTATTTGCCATTTTATTGCAAGCAGAAGCCCGTGAATTTAACTATATTTTAAAATAATAATAAGCTACGTCCGAGAGCACCCGCCTGCCTACTTCGCCGCCCCCCGCCGTGGGCAGAGGGGGAGGCCTGCGCTCTCTCTCGAGTGGGCGCCGGAGCCCCCCGGGGTCGCGGGGCCGCGCCGGGCCCCCATCCGACCCTCGCTCTGCCGGGGCCGCACAGCTAAAGCACGTTAGAAACGACACGCGTGTTTTTAAACGGCACGCGTGCTTGCCTCGTCCGGCGGTCGGTCCCTGGGGACCTGGGCAATGCACACTCCCGGGAACACTCACGCACCCGCACACAGACGGGTCCGTCCGCACGGCCGTGCGTGCACAGCCACACACAGACACACACAGGTCCCGCGATCCCCCACTCCGCGGCCTGGCGCGGCCCAGCGACAGCGGCGGGATGCTCCGCTCCCTCCCTCCCCCCTCCCCCGCCCGCCTGCCCGGCCGGAGTTCCGCCGGTCCCCGCTCCCCCTGTGTCAGACGGGGCGGGATGCTGCCCAGCTCGGGGCAGCGGCTTTGCAGCTGTGCCCGGGAGAGGCTGAGGGTGGACGCGCTCCTCGTCCCCGGTCCCCGCTTGTGCAGGCTGGGTGTGGGTGAGATGGGCAGGCCGGTAGCTACTTCTGAGCTCTGCCCCGACCCGCGGGAGGCAATCGGTGGGTGTCGCAGCGGCATCTCCCCCGAGGAAGTGTCGAGCTGCGTCTCCCCGGTCCTCGCGGAGCTGGTCCCGGCCCCGGCTGCCGCCCCCCGCAGCCCCTGCCCTCGATGGACAGAGAGACACCCCTGCTCCACCCCGCCAGGCCGCCGTCGGAAAGAAACGGGGCCAGCCGGAGCGAGGTTCCACCCCAAAAAAAGGGATTAAGGGATGCGGAAGGCTTCATGGCCCCTATGCGGTGAGGTGGGGAATGAGGGGGCTAACATTTCACAGGTTACCTCACCTCACGTTTATCGGGGTAGTTAAAGGGAATAAAAGCAGTGGGGGAAAAGGAGAGAAAAAGAAAATCGACTTTAAGAGACTCTTGGTTTAAATAACAGCCTTTGATACTTTGACAGTAAAATGGAAAACACTTAACAGGAGTCAAGTTTTGATGTCTGAGGCTGGCAGAGCCCCCCAAAATTATGTTGTCTTGCCTGCTGCTTCAAATTGGACCCAGGACCTTATAACATCTCTCCAGGTCTTTATCTGCAGCCTTTCTGATTGCAAAACCATAATTGTATCGTTTTACACTAGTAAACTGAGCAAGTGCCAGTGGAATAAAATTCACATAGTGCACACACATACCAGCTCTCTAGCTAAAGCAGTCTGTTCTTTGCAAGCTGTAAAGGCCTACAAATTAAATACCAATTACTGGAAGCAATAAAATTTTTTTTATTGCACGAAATCTACTTAAAGTAGAAAAGAATAGTCGTTTTATTTTGAGGAGGGGGAGGGGGGCAGGTCATATTGGCAGAGAAAGATTATATACAGCGCCTGCAGGAGGCTACAATGGAGACATTCTATGGCCAGCAGCAGGCCGGGCTTTCCCCCGTGTTATACAGAGGAGGGTTCTGCAGAGGTGCTTATGATAGGGATTATTGTAGGTGAGACTTGGAGAGGTGGGAAGCTGGGGAACAGTAGCTCTAGGTAGAAGCAAGTGGTGCAAACAAGTTATATGACAGCAGTCCAATGTGCTTTTAAGGTGCTTGCTAAACGAGGTACTAAAAGGTTGGTGGTGAGGATAACCTGACATCTCTTCCTCTCCCCTCCCTCTTTTCCTTCTCCTCTTTAGGGAAGAAGGGGTTACTGGCTTTCTACCTTATTAACATTGGCATGAAATTCCCTGCTGTATTCTCTGGCCCCCTCAGTGGGCTAGCACCCTGGCAGGCAGCATGAGGAGGTGTAGCCAGTAGTGCTCCCTGGAGTCACCAGGGAGCCCCACAGCAAGGCTGGTCTTTTCCTGCAAATGTCCTCAACTTTCTACAAAGCGAAACAACATCAGCAAACCTGTCAGTGGGAGGAATATTTACCCGGTTGAGACACCCTCAGCTTTGTCTGAGTTTAGCTGCCCTTCACAACAACACAGTCCCGTGTCTAGCACAAAAAAAGAAGAGTGGAGGTGGACAAAAAGCCAAACTCTGGCAGAGTGAAAACAGAGGGATAAGTGGAATGACAAACTTCACTTAATATGCTCAGCCCTTGAATTGCGTATTGAAACCTCTCTCAGATGCATCCCACTCCTAATTTCCCCAGTGTTTCATTACTCCCAGAATATTCTGTCCTTTTAGTTTGCTCTTATATTGTGCCTGCGCTTCCCCTTTGGCTTCACTTAATGCCAGGAACTGCCTATGAATGGGGCAGGACACAGCTCTTGAGAGTACCTACCATGCATGGTGGGTCATGACACTTACGCTTATGGGGGCTTGCGTTTTGCCTCTTTAAATAGGATTTGAAAGAGTGTGGTTTATTTGTTTTCAATGGAGAAGGCAATTCAAGGATTGCAATCTTGTTTCTTACCGTAACCTCATTTTAAGTGAACTAAATTCTCCATCTCACCAGAGGGTATTATACAGAGCCAGGCTGTGGCAACAAAGAGATCTTCCAAGCTAAGTATCCGCAAGTGTGCAGGCTTTCTGTGGATGAATTGGATTTAGAAATATTTAAAGAATAGATTTGACTAGACTTAGAAACATAGGGAAAACTGAAACTCCGCCATGTGGTTTGCTGACATTTCAAAGGTTCCCCGTGTTTGTCATGTGAAATCTACAAGTTTTGAAATTACTGATTTAAGTTGCTGCACCGCTGCTTGTGCTGCAAGGAGAGCAATTGCACAGGCAGGTGTTCAGGCTGCAGGTTCCACACAGCCTTTGCTTGACCTAGAGGAGCTGTCACCACTAGAAGTTGGGTGATGGAAGGAGCCCTGGGATGATTCAGCCTTCCAAGAAGCCCCTAGAGATTACGGTCCTGGGATAAATGTGAAGTGATGGGGTCACCCTCCAGCACCAGTGGAAAGAGTGATGCTGGTGGGACTGGTGGTGGGACTGCTGGTACTAGAAGCAGCAAAAGTGAAATATTTCCCTTCCTCTGCTCAAAGTGAAGGGACCTTGGGGTTTACTTTCCCAGATGATAGCCCTTTTTTCTCAGTTGAACTTCACCTCCACCCCTGCAGCAAAAAGTGCTCTGTCAGTGGTTTGCCCAGGGTTCACTCACAAGAGCTCAGATGCTCAACAGTAAGGACGTGGCCTTCAGAAATAGTTGGGTCTCCTCATATCCACCCCAAAGAAGTGGAGGCCCAGGGATGACATCTGCAGATCCCTCTGCTGTACTGCGTTCTCATTTAATGCTGAGTGAGAAAAAACTGTAGGGAGCAAAAGGTTTAATGGCATAGTAATGCTGCTCTGTTTGGAGCAGTGGGTGAGAGTCACCGTCAGAGACAGGAGTGTTTATTCATTTATTTTTCCTTAAAGAGAGGAATTCTGTCCTCAGTGTAGCTAAATAAGTAGGACTTAGGCTACTGCACACCCAAATCACACCATGCGCTCCCATTTACACCCTTTGCTACATGTCCACACACACAAATGTTCACCCATTGACAAGGCTGTGGAGATTTCTGTTTTTGTTTAAAAATTGGCTGCCTGCAGCCTCCCCTTAGTTCCTCTGGGTGTGTATGAGCAGCTGTGGAGAGCTGCAAGGCCAGCCAACAGACCCTGTAGACCCCACAGATGTCAATTAGTTTCTCTCGGGCTTCCTTTGGATACACTGGGGTCTTGAGACCTCCATGTGCTGACTTATTTGTAAAGCATGAGTTATTCACTAACTCCGTGTTACTAATTAGAAGATTATCAGCTCTTGGTGGTTTGCCTGCCTGCTGTAGGGAGGTTCCAAGGAAATCCTCGTATGGACCACGCTGAAGGAAAGCATCAATTGATTACTGTGGTGGGACACTCCTGCTTTACACATTAAGGAGCAACTGGAGGGATATTAAAGGCTTTGGAGACCTTGAGTACCTTTCCAGGCTTGAGTAACCCAAAAAGAAGCTTGCTGCAGCTGCACTGCTGTGGGTTGATGAGAGCTGGCTGGCTGCTGGTAAAAGCAAGCCCATGGATGGGGGCCAAAGGTTTCAGGAAAACATGCAATGAGCCCATGTTCAGCTGTAGAGGGGGGGGAAAACCTGCATAAACCCTTCTGGCATCTCGGAAAAGACAACGAGTTGTGTGCTAAAAGTGCAAGGAGGAAAGGAACAGTTAAGTACATTGCCTCTAGATACTGAAGCTTTTTAAACTAGTTAAATTGACTGCACTCCTCTGGGAATCAGTTTTAAAGGAGGCAAAATTGAGTGCATCTTTAATTTGCCTATTTTCTTCATCCTATATATTTTTGGATCCTCCCTGTGCTAATGAATCCTTGCTGTGTTCATGGAGAGTGAAACTTGTTATTATTAGAAGAGGTCATTGTGGCCTTTCTCCGAGCCATCACTGTCCTTCCTGTGACTTGATCAAGCATTCAAGAGGGTCATGCCGGGGAAGGAGAAAGGTCAGCTCAACCTGCCTGAAGTTAAACCACTTGCCTTTGATAGAAGGCCCACTTTGATCTAAGGTGTGGCATGAAGTGCAATATATAGTTAATATATATAAGCTTATTTACAGAAAAAAAGAAATCAGGAGGCCAGCTGTGTTGTAACATGAAAGTCTTGGTGCAGATAAAAGCCACCAGTGCAAGCCAGAAGGAGATAAGTTTGGGAAAGAAAGAGGACTTGGTGATGCTACTGCTGCTGGCCAGGAATATCTGGGGTTTGCAATCTGTGGCTGTGCCAGGGATTTCCTGCGTGCTGTTAAGTCACTTAATCGTTTTCTGCCTCAGTTTCCCATCTGCAAGGTGGGAATTAAACAGCACATTTTGTTTTCTCTTCATTTTTCTGCCTTATCTACACCACCTCAAAAGTTTAGGGGATTGCTTCTATTTTTGTTGTGTCTACTGCTTGGCAGTCTTATGTTTCTCAGGACCCTCAGGCATTTTCCATAACACAGATAATAAGTTTAACAGGTTTTCTCTCTCTCTCTTTTTTTTTTTTCTGGTCTTGGCCACATAGCTCATCACATCTTGTTCTCATGACCCAAAAGCAGGAAAGTATCTTCACAGCTTCTCTGTGGGATCTCTGCCCCTTAGTGAACAAGGTCTTGCCAGATTACAAGGAAAAAGAAATAATACTTAGTAATTGCTGCTGTCCATAAGACTGACCCATCATACCTGTTCTGCTTGCCAGATGAGTCCAGACCACCACTGACCCAAAAATAACTGCTCTTCTTAAGACTGAAACACTGAGCAGCAGAGGGGTTTCTGAGATTTTTAAAGGGATGATTCACAAAAAGAGAGGACCCATGCAGGATGTAGACCCCAATCTTGCACGAAGAAGATGCGAGAATCCTTCAGCGGGATGGCTGAGAAGAACAAAACCCTTTTAAAAGTGTCTAGTCATGTATGTGTCTCCATTCCCTCTCCAACTTGAGACAACGTGTCCAGATTTCAAAGTGTGGTGTGTGTTGTCAATTCCCGATGTCTTCAACCACAATAAGTACCGTGCTCTTCAAAAAGTCATGTCCCTCATATCTCATAAATCTTCAAAAGGTGAGGCACCTCAAATTAGACAGTGCACTCAAGAGGGTAGGTTTAAGTAATTACTTTTTTATTTCCATTACAGCGTATGATCAGATTAAATCTGAAGATCTAGCTGGAACAGTTTAAAAAGTTACCATCACCAGCTGTGTGTTGCTGTTCCTCTGCCAGAGGTTACCTCCATCCCCCACATACAGAAAGAGCAGTGTGAGCATAAACCTTGGCCACTGATATGAGGATTCAGCACCTTTGAACAGTCTTGCTTTCTCTTTGTGTGCATATGTAGTTTGGTATGCAGGGAGTAAGTGTAGAGGACTACTATCTTCATAGTTTATACAGTCAATAAAGGTTTGGGACTGACTAGTTCCTACTTTTTATGGATATGTGAATAAAACTCATTGGACTGTTCTGAATAATTTTCTTTATTTAAATTTTGATGTAATAGCTCATATGATTGTTTTTCCAGAAGCCCACTGATGTAATTAATTTTAAACATAACTTACTAGTAATAACAGCAAACATGGTTGTGTTTTGTCCCTTACTTCCTAAAATTTTTTAAACTATTATTTTTCTCCTTGTTGTTTTGTTTTCCCATGGCAAATATTCAGGCTCTGTGGACACAGATTTCATGTTGTTTGAGGGAGGAGATATAAAAATTATACTGTCCTTCAGAGAATTGTAATGTAAATGAGAGAGAAGAAAACTCCCTCTGTGGTCTATTTGTGCATTGCCAGGCAACTTTCCTACACTCTTCCTAAGATTCAAGATTCTTCATGTTCAGATACATCATTCTTTTGTAATAGATGGATTGGGTGGAATGTAAAATATAAATTGTGCACAATTCCTATTAATTCTAAAGTCATCATAAAATAAAACAGGCCCAATTGGAGAAAAATTGTATGAGTATACTTGCTAATCCTAAACTGTAGTTAAAGAAAGTTTTTGGCAGCGTTGGTTGAACAGGCATTTCTTAACGTTGCTTTGTTAGAGTTTTTTTTGTTAGACAATTGATTAGTAACGCGGCTCAACACTAGCAAATTTTTTCTCCAATGTAGATGTGTGATGCAAACTGGGTGACTTCATGTGATTTGCCTGCTTGCCAAGGTGAACCGAAGATATCAGAGTTAAGTCTGCTACTGTAAGCCATTTTCAACATAAAGAATGACAAAAGCAATGACTTTTCAAAATTATTATCAAAAATTCTGAAATTTGTTTTCCAAGCAGAGCTATTTATAGAATAATTTATAGAAATATTTATAGAATAATAGCAAGGTTTTCTCAGTTTATTAAAATTACACTTTTACAAATAATAAATGATCTACACCTACCCTTACTATTAGTCAAAGAATATTGTACAGGGGAAAAAAATCAACATTCACTAGGAATTACATGACATTTGCAGTATGTCATGTAATGCATGTAAATGCATGTGGATTAGTTGGAGAGCTGACCCCATTTAAAGCAGGACTAGGTGACCTATTGAGGTCCTTTTCTGCCTGGATTATCCTATGATGCTAAAAATCACAGCTCAAAATCATGCTTCTGATGCGCATCCAGGCCACAAACACCCAATGTAAAATTTGAAAGCCTCTAGTGTCACCAGTGTCCCCATGCCAGAGCAGCAGAGTACACTCCATCCTGGAGTGACACACTCGTGGTGGAATAGCCTGACATTTGGGAGTGGGAAATGAATTTAGGTGTGTCACCACAATTGAAATACTTAATAATTGCCCGTCTTCTTCACTAGATGTTTTCAAAGGACTGACCTTGGGAATTAATTTTCAAGTGGGTTCACATACTAATTTCCCTGTTTGCATTCAGGAATCCAAGCTCAGAACCTGGACAGACGTCCACATTGCTGAGTGTATCACCACACTTAAATTTTTTATTTCTGAGACTATTATCACCACCTCACTGCCACACTTAGAGGTAGGAGAAGGTCCCTCAAACGGTCGATTCAAAGCATCTAATTAAGGGTCTTTTTCTCCATCTCTCCTTAACAGAGAATATCTTCATGCAGTAAGGCTATAGCTATCATTCTTCTAATGTCAGTACTTAAATTAGGTCTCTACTATAACCCATACAAATAGCTCCACCCCCTTCAGTCATAATCCCTCTCCTCTCCTCCTCTCTGCTCCCAAAGAAGAGGATGCTGTATCCAGCCCATACCAGGGACTGCCATGTGTTCACACTAGCCTTTTGGCTCAGCCCAGAAGCATGCGCCATCACATAAATCTGATGACTACCAGGCAGCTCTGGAACCTGTGTACCGGGAGCTGACTTGGTGCACATCCATCAGTAACAGGAGTTAATTCCCCAGGAAGAGACTAGACATAGGCCAAAGTAAACTTCCCAGAATGCAGAAGACATGGGTGTTGGGTCCCAAGCATGATTTTGCTCTAGAGATCAGCTCCTGCTGGGATGGGCTAACTACTAGTATAGACTGGAATACACTCCCCTGTTGTGCTTCCCTGTGTGGCAGACAGAGATGAGATGCTTCCCCAGAGTTTCTGCAGGCAGCATTGAATACTGGATTTTTTATCCCTCAGAAAACTGAAGAAATATAGTTGTTTATTGCTCTCTGCAACCATACTTGCCATGCTTTTTAATTAATCCAGTGAGCAATGGTATCTTGAGCTAAAGGCAATTGAAGACAACAAGTGGTGGTACATAGTATAAAACTGACCTAGTTCTCCACTGTATGAAGTACGCAGATGATGCCAGACAGGAGCAAAGTTTACTTACCCCAAAGCAAGGAGCAGTGTAACTTTGAACTCCTTAAAAGCCTATGGAGAGATACCAGGTGTAGAAACAGGTAGCAAATAAGCATTTAAATAAAAATAAATTAATTATATATACTTTTTGCCAATGCAACAGCCACAAAAAAGTGGCAACTGCATTGTCACTTTCTTTCTTGCACAGATTGCTTTCTTTTATACTATCAAGGTGGTGGGACTGTGGAGAAGAGTAAATAAAAGTTATCGTGAGCAGATATTCTAGGCCAAACACACTCAGACCTCTTCCACTGATGCCAAATGCTTGCTATATTTATGTCTCCTTGCTATATTTATGCAAAGAGAGGAGGAGAGCATCAAGGACCTGCAGTCTGTCTCAAAACATGTGAAAATAAGCCAACCTTGTTATTGATAGACCTGCACACCCTCATCCAAAAGCCCTCAATAGTCAAGGCAAGTGCAAAGGAACAAGCAGATAGACTGCAGTAGATTCGCTGAGTGTGGTAGCTGCACCCAGCACAATCCAGCAGAGATTTCTTTGAGAATGACGCAAAGCTCCAGAGCTCCACTAAAAAGTTCAAAGAAGGAATTGATCTCCAGAGAACTATAGAAATCATTCATGGGGACCACCAAGGTCTCCTACTGTTCTTTATTATCCTGAATGTGTAGAAATCTGTAACAGAAATGCTAAAATCTGTCTGAATGGAGACGATTTAATATGAGAACACCAGATGAAAGAAAAATAGAAGGGTTATGTGGCTTTGGCACCTAGACTAGCAGGTCCTTGAAGTCATGCCAGATCTATGTGCAGCTTCTCAGTTCTGGAAAACAAGGGAGAGAGAATACAAGGCGGAGCAGAATGGGATTGGAGCCTCAAAGCAGTCAGAAGAGATAAATGAGAGATAATAAATCTTAATGGTGACAGTAGTGAGATACAAATGCAGAAGAGAGGAAACAGGGTAATCACTGACAACTCCTAAAACTGGGTATATGAAAAACCAGCACATAACCACAACTCTAAAACCCCAAGAGATTTAAAAAGGAGTCACCAGACTACACCTCTTGTCCTGCGTATTATGGAATCAGGAATCTGGAAACACCAGCCAGGCTGTGTGGACCCAAGACTTGGGGCATTGGAGTGTGCAGTGTGAGAGAATGAGCCAGATAGACTAGTTCTATTGCAAAATAAAATTACCTTTCCTCCCTCTAAGGTCTCACCCTGAGCTCTGCTACGTTGTTGCTGCAAGGCTGCAATAGTATACCACCTAATTCATACAGAGAGGAACAAAAAGACCCAAATCTGGCACAGGGGTTTTAAAGGGAAATTTATTCATATTCCTGCATCCCACATAAAGTAGCAACTAAAGGATGGAAGAAAACAGCTACGGTGAAAACCAAAGCCAAAGCCAAATCAGGCATTTCTTCACCCCTAGCAGCAATATACGGCAAAATTAAACACCTGATTAATGAAGATGACATTACAATAGGCAGCCCTTATAACTCTTACATAATTCAAAGGGTAAGTTGAGATACAGGTGTTGATAGCTTAAACACACACTGACATGGAAAGTGCTACAGTGATAGTGGAAAGAGGCATTTATAAATGGTGAAAACAAACCATTTCAACAGGGCGGCTCTTCACTGGAGCAGAAAATGCAGAACTGCAGCTAGCTAGTGATACACCAGGGTTAAAGGTGATGTGAACCAGAAGAGACTGAGCTCAATAGCTGAGGAGGCTTCAGACCATCAGCACAGGTTCAGGCAACCAGGGCCTCCAGGGCCAGGGGTGAGCACTTAGCACTCTGGGACCTGCAGAAGCTGATGTTCAGATTTGGAAGCTTCTCCTGCACAAATGGCTTCTGTCAGGGACAAAGAAGACTATGGACCAGAGGTGTTCCTGGCTTCCACTGCTCTGCTCTGCTCCAGAGTGCCTTCTTTTTAATGCAATTTTCCTTGCTTATTAATTTTCTTCACATTTAACCTTAGCAGATATTTGTTTTGACTATTGGGAGAAGGGGAGTAAACTCAAGCAGATGCATAGGGCCTAACTACAACTTCAATACGCTTGGTTATATATGGGTATGTTAAAAAAAAAAAAGAAAAAAAGAAATTGAAGAAAAATGCAGTATAGTGAATGTTTTAGTGTTAGGCCATATGTTCTTAACAACTTCGCACAAGTTAATGGAAGTAGTCTGGAGATAAGAGTATTAAACTAGTGAACACAATAGCGAAACAGATGAGACCTAAAAATGGAATAAGTACATATATTTGTAATGTTTGTCTGTAATATTTTTTGTATTTGTAATTCACCAGTAAGTAATTATTAATTTTTTAAAAAAGGTATTTAAATTTTCAATGAAGACCACCTGTAATATGGTTTCCAAGATATTTCATTGGTCTGAGGCATTCTCCGATGGCTGATATAAACTATGTGGTTGAAAAGTGTCTGGTAATGATTTGAAAGCATGAATAAGCCAAAAGGGTTTGTTTTTGGCTTTTAGGGCTTTTTATGTGTATGTGTTTGTCTATTTATTTAGGTCTCTTCTGACAAAACTCACCTTTTTCAGGATCCTCAGGATTTCACAGGTTTCCCCTTATTTGAGCCATGACATCCACAATCCCTTGTTCACTTCACAGCATCTCCCTGTGTTAAATGTGTTTTTACAAAGCTTTCAGGGTTCCACACATTTCCAACTGCTCATTTGGGGGAAATAGAAGCCCTAGCTATTTAAACAATAGCAAAAGCCATACAGCTAAATTTATGTGAGAGAGGTGTGATAAATAAACAAGCAAAACTCCTCTTTTAAATGCCCAGGAAAAGGTGTAATGAAATTCCACAGGAGTAAACGGAATTATTCCACATACAGACTCCTTCAGGAGGCCACAACCTGATTCCCAAATGGTTAGACTAACCCCTGGTTATTCTGGAAACATGCCACGTTGGTAAAAGTCATAATAATGGTGAGTTCAGGAAATCTGTAGCCATTTTTATAGCATGGACTTTTCCTTCCAGCATGTGGCTGGTTGATAACACCCAGTGGCAGCAGCAGGGACTGTGTGGCCTGCACACAGTTTGCCCACAATATTAAAGCAGGACATTGTCTTCAATCCCCAGTTTGTTCCTGAACACGGCAGAGCTGTGTTGCAGCACACAGTCCTTGCTTACTACTGTCTGCCACCTGTTACCTGAATTTAGAGTGCCTGCCCAAGCAGATTGACCCAAGCACACTAACATAGGATGTATACTTCTCAGCTATGTACTATATGTAAAGTATAAACCATAAAAGTCTCCCATGAAAAAAAGTCCAGGGAATCCCGTGCCACAGAATGGAACCAGAAAGAGGAAACTATTATGTAAAATGTTGGAGTTGCCTGTTTATTTTGCCTGAACTAAGTGAAACATAAAGAGTAAACTGAGCATGTAGCTGATGAAAAGTGAAGTTGATCTTAAATTAAATGTATAAATTAATCACATTTTAAAATATAACATTGAAGGTATTGGGTAATGAGAATTAGAACTGCATTCACATCACTGAAATTTACTTATCTAAAAGTTAGGTGTCCAGTTAAAGGTGATGGTGTGAGGTTCCTCTGTTGTACTGGATAAAGAGGCTATCACCCCAAGCAGGCAATTTGTCCAATTTCACTTATATCACTAGTCTCAGCCCATGCTGCTTGTCCCAGAGAGATAGCTCCCTTTCGCTTTCTGAAGGTCCTTCTTTGTTGAGCCCAGAAGAACGCCAAGCAGCTCTCTGAATGTCGTGCTTAACTCTAAAGCAAGATAAGATGAGTCTTACCTTTCTATACACTACCATGGACTCAAAAGTTGTTGCCTGTCACCTTCATAATTTCTTAGAAGTGACTATAATACTATTTTATTCTGGTAATGGTGTATATAGCGGTGGCCAATGCTCTCCTGGTAATAACATCCCACGGTTTGAAAATCAACCCTTTCAGTTCTTATAATAAATGTAAAATTACCTATTGTCTTTTACTGAGCTGAATAAGACCCACTCATGTACATACCGGTCTCTATACCTCTGACTGCTTCTGCATTATTAGTACACAGATTACTATCAGTACAGGGGCATATAAAAAAAATTTATACTTTTGTATACCTTTACATACCTTTACATTTAAGTGATTCTGAATGTGAATAATATAAAGACAGCTTGAACAGTATGGATCAGTGTCTTGAAATCTGAGGGTATCAAAAAAAGGTGGGTAATTTATCTTGTGTTTTTAAATAACAGCTGTTTCACTGTCTATGTGGCTTTCTGTACCAACTAGCTTATATTGTCAGATATCACTGAAAGAATATCAGCCTTTCTTATGCCATCATTTTCTACTATGGTTTAAGTGATGGTTTACGATAAGGAAAATACTAAGGTGCATGGCTCATTTAATCAGCAATTTTGCAAGTGTTTTACTTATGTCAACAAAGAACAAATCGTTTTTAGCATCTGGTATCTAGAATGCAGTATGCAGCATAAATTATTCAAATCAAAGCAACATAAATCTTTGTACAGCAAAGACGAAGCCTCAGAATTCATTGCTGTGTGTTACAGCTTTGGATAGGACAATGACCTCTAATCAAAACTCCTCAGTACAGTCCCTACACTTAAGATGCCAACTTGCCACTAAGGACCTGATTATCTATAAATTTATGGGAACCTGCAATAACTGGTGTTTGCCTCCTGATAATGTTTTTTGACACATATCAGGAGATTCAGCTGATCTGTGTTAGAGATTATTGTACAGAATCTGCAGTTTATACGGGCAATGAGTAGACAGAAGGTCCATTTGAGACCTTTAGCTATAGAGAGGCACATAAGGAAAACTGTTTCCATAGAAACATGCCCCACAGCTGTAGTTAGTATAGGAAAAATAGTTTTACGATTATTTCAGTGAAGTTCTACCTTTTGTTTTCAATGCAAGATGTATACAATAGGTTTTTCATAGTGTGATCTCACTGTAGCTAAGGTCTTACATGCAATATTCACCCCAAAGTGAAGGATTTCCTTTCCCTTATGTGTTCCTAATTGTTCTATTAGATTGTGTGCACAGTGTCCACAGTAGAATGATTTTTATATAAAACACTATTGCTTTTCAGTATTTATTCTTTGTACAATCAATACTTACTTTTGCATTAACTCAAAAAATTGTAAATAAAATTCTCGGATAAAAAGCCAAGGGTGAGATAAACTTCCAACAAATCCAGGGGAGAATATCCAGTGATTCCAGGAGGGGATGAGTCAAGTCAAAAGAGAACTATGGGAAAACAGAGGATGGGCATGAATCATTTCCTAATAGTTTGGCAATATCTTTTTCCATTTAGATGGAATTTATTTCCAACTCAGATGGAAAATTTCTAACCAGTTCCCTGGAAATGACAAGTTTGGTCCATTGCCAAACTAGTTAATCCAAGACACTTTTAGGAAAGTTCTTGGTCCTGCTTCTTCACTTGGCTGCAAAAGCACATGTCAGAATCCATCTTGTGGTGGTAAGCAGAGAGATCTGCACATCTAGTTGACATTTTTCTCCTTTTCATTTCAAAAGTGTCAACAAGGCTGCAAATTTCCCCTACATGCCTGGCATAAGCATGGACTTTATTAGCTGCTTCCATGTACATATGCAATATGCAGAGTAATACGACATCGTGTACAAGATCCTGCAATAGCACTACAGCAAAAGGAAAAAAAAAAAAGAAACAATTGTGTGACATTTTGTGCACTATTTTAGTAATGACTTACTAAGACCATACCATTATGAATTGGTTGGGCTACAGAGGATTTCAAGAAGTACTTCAATAAAAAATAACTTAATAATCCGCAATTCAGTAAGATATAACCAAACAATTCACATATACAAGACAAAACCCAACCAACCAAACAAAAAAACCAAAACACTTCCACGAGCCTCCAAAGCACTTCCAAGGAAAAATTTCTTTCCAAAACAGGAATGACTATCTCAGTCATTTTTCTTTAAAGTTTGCAATACGAACCATCTTGGCTTCCCAACAACTACAGTAAAGTTTCAAGAAGATTTTCCTCATAGCATTTAATTCATTAGTGGGATTTGTATGCACCATTCCAAAGAAGTATCAAGAAAGTTGGTCTCATTGTTTGTGATGGCCAAACAAAGGAAAGAATATTCGTGTCATCCAAAATCCATCCATTTTCTCCTCATAGAGACATAATTGCACATTTAAAACTCAAAGAGGTGGAAGAGTCAGCTCAGATTCCACCTAAGTCTATAAGATTAATCTCTATGTCAATTCTAATGGTACAAAAGATCTGAGTGTAATTTCCTTTTCTGCCTTGTGGTATACCAGATTGCAAAAGATTGCAGGTATTATTTTAAGATTCTCCAGAGAAAATATCGCCAGGCTTCCCTACAAGGGCTTTCAACCACAGTACAGCTTTTAAGGGGAAGAGCCCTGGATGAAACAGAAACAGAGAACTTAAGGAGTATAGGAAGAAAGTTTCAGAGCAGACAGAGGTGATAAAAGAGGGAGCAAATTCATGACAGTATCTGAAAATGAACAAGGAAATCTTGGAATGACTAAAGGAAAAGACAAAATTACCACTGACCTAGCAGAGCCTAGAGTTGATTCCAGGAGAGAAATTTGTGTTGCAAGGGAGAACTGTCAATAAAATCAGGAGTCTGCGTTACATCAGCAGGCTGAATTGCCACATTTTCATACAAACTTGAGTGCCGTGAGCTGATATTGGTAGATGCAAAGAGGAAGGGAGCTGCAGTGGAAAGGGTCAATGCAAACCACTATTGCTGTTGGCAGAATCACCAAATACAAAAATTTTGATAGAAAGTGAACACAGAAACAGCTTTGGCTTGGAGACTCTGCGTGCAGGCAAGACATACCCTTGTCCTCATTGTAAGCTACAGGACTGAAGGAGCTGCAAAGTAACACTGAGAAGAGACCCAGCCTGCTCAGGAGCCTCAGCCATCGATCTGGGCATGGCTGAAGCTTGTGTTCGATGCAGAGGAGCCAGAGCCAGCCCCAGCCACTCCAGCCTAAATAACTGCTCTGTCACAACAGAGGTATCTGCGGCTGCTCATTTGGGGGGGGGGAGGAAAGGGAGAGGTTCATGGAGGGAGGCTTTGCCTTCTTTGTTTCCAGGAAAAGCATGAAGTATCTTCTCCCTCCACCCCCCATTTTTACAGAAGAAAAGAAGAAGGAGCTCTGTAAATTAAATCAAAAAGCAGTGAGTATTTCTTAAGCTTCTGAAATCAGTTCAAGCACTTAGGCAAAGCTAACACAGCTAGAAGCTTCTTAGCCACAGCAAAAGGGGACTTTACCCCCATTGAGCACATGTAACAGTCTCCCACCATGGGGAGAGATGGGAAACAGCCAAAGAGTTCCATGGTTCTTTCACCAAGCCTTCATCTCACTTTCTGTTTTGACTGTATTGCAGGGGTCCATTTTAACTGCTGGTTTTATTGTTTTGTTTTGCTTTGTTTTGTTTTTATTTGGACTGCTCTCCAGTGCCTGATTGGAGAAGAGAGACTTGAAAAAGGCAAATCCGTTTTGCATCAATAACAAAACATCGCATTTCTAAAAGAAGGAAAACAACAGCTTTTGAAAAACAAGCCTGTGCTTAGTTGGTTCCTACAGAACGGTTATCAAGCCAAAGGAGTCCTGGTGATCATGTTTTGCCAGCACAGACAGAACAAAGGATTATTAAAAATAATGTAAACTGATGACATATGTTACCAGTATTAAAATTGATGCACATTCCTGTGTAGCTTAGGGGAAGCCAGAAGCTGGATTTTATCTTAAACAAAGTCAGAAAATAAAAGCAAACCATTTCAGTCCTATTACAGGGAGGTATTTCTTTCTGTCTGCTTGGAAAGGAGAGGTTGGGGGAAGCAGGTTTGTTTTGGACAAAACTCAGACAATCCCCCTCCTGCTGCCAAGTAGATTCAGTTTGACACAGGTACTTCTGTCAATATTTTCCCCATAAAAAGGTTATGAACTAAATCCAGGAGCAACCAGATATCCGTCAAAAAGTAGCAATATCAGAACTACCATTTTAGACACAAAACCACATTTCACAAAACATTTTAATATCAAGTATTAAAATCTTTCAGTGGTGGTGACATGTAGATGTTATAGCCAGAAATTAAGGTCCTTTTGTCCCAGTCATGAGAAAAAAATTGCACAAGAAAGCCACCCTTGTTACTGAAAGCTCTCACACCTAGACTATGACTTCTGTACCATCACAAGCAGTTTGAAACCCTTCACTGAGGTCTTTCCTCATGTTGCCCCTTAACCCACGCTCACCTGTCTTTTGCTCAGTATGGGAATCTTCAAATGAGCCCTGGTTTGCAGTTTCACTCTGCTCCTGACCTTGAGGTTCCCACAAAGCAAAGGAACTTGTTTGTAATGCTCACACATTATGCTGGGATGGTGCCCTGTCAACACATGCAGTGTTATGGACTGGAAAATCCAAATACAGTTTGTGAAGCCATTGGAGGTTTTCCACAGAGTACTTGCAAGGGCCTCTCCTAATTGAATTTGCCAAAATTCACATGAACTCAGATTTAATCCAATCAGTTCTACATCACGTCTTTCAACATCGACAAAATATTTTTTTCTAATTGTGACTCCCTTATGGAACCAAATGAATCAGAAAAGGACTTAAATGAAAACCAGTCCAGATTGTTCTACACTTTAACCTTACATCTGTGGTTAATTAGGATGCTCAATTTCCCTAAACTCAAGTCATAAAATGGAAGTAATCTGTGACCTGTTTGTCAGTCATTATAGGGCAACAGACCTGCAAATCAGGGCAGGCTCAAATGCACAGGATCCTGTTCAACACGACCATTGAAGGAAACGTGCAAGATGTTATTGTGCAGCAGGCTGGAAGGGAGCTGGGAGGAAAGTTTGCTGAGAAAGATGTACATGAATGACCTATGTGCTGAGAATGTGTCTGAACCTTGAAAGAAGGGAGCAAAAAATGTGAAAAATGTGCGATTATTTAAGGCTCACTCATTCTGGCCACATGGGGCTCTTATGGAAGGCCTGGTGATAGCTGGGGCTGGACACTGCCACAAAAAAGGCAGCAGCATACTTTTCACACCTAAACTTCTCTCTTAATAGTGCCAGCACTTTAGGCTGGTGTAACCATTTAGAGTGTAATTTTGAGACACTACGAAGTCCTCATGGGCCACCACTACCCCAGTCCTGCTCTCTGGTCCTGGTTCTGCACACCATGAGGGCCATCCATCTTTCTCTTCTGGTTCAGTCGTGTGAAGGGCTGTGTTGTAGAGCTGAGCAACTAAAACTCCTCATAATTCTTTCCAAGGGATTTTCTAAGGACCTGGATCTTTTCCCCAGCTCAGTTTTGCAGTCCAGTCTCACATACTGGTACACCAGCTGAGACTGCAGCAAAGGGCTGGTATCTCCTGGAAAGGCTTTGGAACTGACAGTGTTGTCACATGGAACAACGTCCTCAAACACTGTGTCTCCTTGCAGCCAGCAAAAGTAGCTACAATTAACCCACATCCCTATACATGTGAGAAAGGCTTGTCATATAGAGTTGTTAAAGATGCACTATTTGGGGCTAGGGCAAATCACTGGAGGAACAATGAAACCCTACCCCACACACCAAGGTCTGTCATCATTAATTTCAAACATACACTTCAGAGTGTTGCTGTTATGTTGTTTTTTGACATTTTGAGATCTGCATGAGAAATCCCTGTGGACGTGCTGTAAATCCATATCTACAGCAGTAAGTTTTCATTGCATCAGTGTTATTAAATATATATATGCACTTATATATATATTATTTGGCAATGCTGAATGAACAATTGGCCTTTAACTCCTCCTAGACTATTAGGTCGTACTATAGGTCAGTGAAAAAGTAATTTACGCTAGATTTGTAATAAGGTCTGGGATTTGACCTATGACCCCAATGTCACAAGGTATTCATTATCTCCACACAGATGATATACAGGCAAAGAAACATATATTTTTTATAGAACTGGAAAAATTATATTTGATGGATACATTTTATTAGATGGATTTTATTACCTTGATAAACTCAATTAGCAGACTTCATTAATTTTGAAAATGTAACTTATTTACATCGAGTTATTCTCCTTGTGGCCATTAGTGTTCAAAACATAAATGTGAGCTCAGGGCACAGTTGATTTTTTTGGTTTAGTGACCAAATGAAAAAAAAAATGAAACAAGAAAAAAATCTCCTAACCAGAAAAAGAACTTATTTGTATAAATGTAGAATGCTTCATCAAACACATGATTAAACCTTTTTTTCCTGTTTCTTAGGTTATTTTTTTTCTTTCATTCTTAAAAAACATTAGCAAACATTTGAAACATCGTTTCCTAAAGAGAAGTTGAAATGTTTTTCTTTCAAGGCAAGAGAAACTAGCACTTCATCTTTTTTTTGGGGGGGAGTTTGTTTGCTTTGTCTTAATTTAATAAAACAGTTTCAATCTCCTGCCTCTGGACTCAGGAAACAATTTTACTAGTCCATGAAAAAATTCCACCCACTCTGAATATCTCTACTTACAGAAAAATATTAGTGACGTAGTAATCAGAATGTAAAGGGCTAAAGACATAACTGATAGACATCTGCAAAAAATATACCCATACTAAAACAGACATGTTGCAAGAGTTTTTGAGAGGTAATGGATGAGTCTGTGAACCACTTGTCCATATGATATTGTCCCTCAGCTGATTTCCAGCTGTAATTCTCCCACAGCCACAAAAATCCACCTTCTGTATTGCAGATGCCTCTCTCCTTACCAAAAAAGGAGGATGAGAGGTCATCAGCAGATTATGGGGTTCATTTCCTAATATTAGGTTTAAAGCTGGGTGTTCAGACCAAGCTATGATTGCAGAGAGATAAAGCTCCACCTGAGACCAAGCCAACACCACATGACAGGACAGGAGTCAGAAGCAGCTGGGGTAGGTGACTTGCCTGTTGGGGTTCCTGCTGCTGCCCCCAGTGCAGGGGGAGTCTAGGCAATGTGCCCAGACCAGGCATCTTGGAGGCATGTGATTAGTTAGGTGAGATGAATCCCATCCACCCTCATCCTGGGAAACATCACCAATGATGGTGTTAGCACAGAGCTAAATATTCAGGATGAAGTTCCCTTAAGCCTGTTTCACCGAGTTCCTGCTGCCCAGAGCTGCTGTGAGCAGCAAGGTAGGAGCCCCTCAGCACAGGGGAAGCTCCAAGGAATGTAGAAGATCTGATTATGGCTATATTAGGAAAGAAAGGAGCATAGGACAACGGTATTCCCACTGTCTCCCAGGGCAGAGTAACTCCTCTGAGGGCTTCTCCAGATAATTGTAGTTAAGAACAGGCATTCATGGCCGCTGACTTGGCTGAGGACTGGAAGTGGGGTGGTAATGCACCATGAATAACCAACCCACCGATGTCGAGGATCCAGCCACTAGGGCAAGGTCCACTACTATTGTCAGCATCATGAAGGAGCTTTTATTTTGAGACTGAACTACTTGTGTGTCCATCCACTGAATTCCTGTTAAAAGACTAAACCTGCTTGGGGATAAAAATCTTTTACAAGTGAGAAGCAATTTGCAGTAGAGAATTGACCTATAAAACCAACGCATTTCCATCGCACTAATCCAAAACATATTTCAGAAAATAGGTCTGCACTCTAAAAAAGATCTTGTTAAAACAACCATCCTGTTAAAATTATGGGCTTAGCACAGCAAGCCTGTATATTTAAACAGAATTTTCCTGTGTTGGCCCATAGTCCCAGGAAATTTTCTGATATGGTGACTTCACTCTCAAAAAACAGTGGGAGGTTAGAAGTAAGGAACATCCCTAGGACTTCAGAGCAAGCAACTTACAAGACTCCTGCCTTTCAGACTTCTCCACCTTCTGTTCATTTCTGCATTGTCTCTCATACTGTCCCTTACACCTGGAACATTTTGGCCTCTTTCTATCTGCCAAATATTTTCCCTTCTCCATTTCAAATTCCTTCTTCATTCACTAACTCAATTCCTCCTGACTTCTTGGATCTGGGGCTCTGTTCTCCCACACTGAAGCTCACTCACCTGGGAAGAAAGCCAGATGGCCAGTGCACGATCTCTGCAGTCACCTCTCAAAGCTCAGGATACATGTACACATGCACAGTGACTTGGGAGAATACTCCCTGCAATCAGGACAGGAGCGTTTCATGTTATCCTGGATTATTAGAGGTTTTTTTTTTCAGGACAGGTCCACAGTACTTGAACCAGGATCCTCCAGTACTTCCATAGAAGTCAGAGGCTCTGAGAGGGGAAGAGCAGCATCTAACTTTTTAGGAAAGCCAACTTCAGTACCTGAGGGCTCCAGGTCCTGTTCCAGAGCCCGCTGAACTCTGTGGAAGGAAGTCAGTGGACTTTCAGGGACCTGTCACTGAAGGGTTGCATCTCAGCAGAGAAATAATAAAGTCCTGTTGTGTAAAAGAGTTCCACAGAGGAAAACTATTTTAGAGGAAAACATCTCACAAGCTGGAGAGGTTCACAGTGACCACTGGGAAGCCCCTGTGTGTTTGTGCTTTCTTTTTTCAACCAGTATAGAAATGCAACTTCAACTTAAGTCCACTCCTATTATTAAGTATGTTGAGAGAATGAGAACCAAAGTAAAAATAAAGCTAACAAATCTTTAATTTTTTCCTCTTCCTATCCTCTTGCTTCCAGATGTTGCAGTCAGTACTTCATATATTTAAAAAAAAAAAAGTTAAACGTGAAAGATTTTACAATAAAACAAATCATGAGTACGACAGAATTCTTCACAGCAGCCTACTTTATTAGCATACAGATTGTAGCACAAGGGTCAGACTCAGCAAAGAGGCAAAGGCACCTATCTCAGCCTTGTCTGTGTCCACTGTCACTAATCCATCTTCCCATTCCTTGATGAGCAAATGTTTTTCTTGTTTAATCTTTTGCTACCAGTGTAGCTGAAAGACTCTTCCTATTACCCTTGATGTCACTTAGAAGCATTACCTCTAGGCAAGGTTTGTTTTTCCTGACACCATCCCTACCTGTTTCTATATCTCTCTTTTATGGCACATCCAAGCTTCCACCTTCTGTATGATGCCTTTTTGCACTGGACGTCCACCATGAACTCTCTGCTTCCTCAAAGGAGTCTCCTGATGCCTGTCTATCTTTGTGAGTACCAGAATGGACTGTTCTTTTGCTTAGAGAATGCTGTCCTTGAAACCTTGTCAGCTTTCCCGAACTGCTTTGCCTTTCAGTGTCCACTGGGATCCCACTTACCAGTTTCCTAAATAAGCTGAAATCTGCTCTCCTAAAGTCCAGTGTCTGCTCTGTGTTACTCTCCTTCCTCACTCCCTGCAAGACCTCCCACCCCACCATTTGCTGATTCACACATCCTCAACCCATTCTCCCTTGTCAGTGAATAGCAGACATAGCTACCCCTGGTTCACCTCCCAGTACCTGTTTCAAGAAGTTATTCCTGATGCCCTCCAGAAATCTCCTGGATTGCTGGTGTCCCACACTGCCCTTCCAGTAGATGTCAGGGAGGTTAAACTCCCCTAACAGAACCAGGTTCTGTTCTTCAGAGACTTTATCCCCTTGCTCACCCTGATGGTGCATCTGTAATACCCTTCCACCACGATATCCCCCTTACAGGCCTTCCCCTGATCCACAGGCTGTCCACCAGTCCATCATCCACCCCACTGAAGAGATCCTTGCACCCAGGCTTATCCTTCATAGAGACCGTAAGCCCTTTACACCCTCTTCTTCCCTGCCAGTCTCTCCTGGAGAGCTGATACCAGCCCATCACAGTCAACCCAGGTGTGCAGGCTGGCCCACCACTTCTCAGTTATTCCAACAACATTGTAATTAAGTGGGGAAAAAAATTCTCCTGGTTTTCAGTCTTGTTACAGTAGTTTGGGTTCTGTTCATTTTCAAGTATGTGCCTGCAGAAAGGGGCTCAGGAAGCAGAAATACCAGGAGGACTCAGCACCAAACACAGTTCTTGTGGCCAACAATTGCCCTCTGCCTTGCAGAAAGCACAGACACTGCTGAGCAGTGGCAGCAGCAGGGTTAGTTCCTGGACAAAAGCCCTCTGCAGGGATCTGCACCTGTTCCCCTTGCAGCTCCCCCACAGTTCCCTCATCCCCCGTGACAGGAGCAAAGCCATAAGGATGGCATCAGGATGCGTAAAGCCAGAGAGGTCCAGGAATTTTTAGGGGCAGCTGGAGAGGTTGTTTGCTGTGTGGTGAGGATCTGGGACTGAATAATTCAAAGCTGCCTGGCCTGCTGGAGTCAGCAGAGACCTTATGGAGAAGCACAGGCCGTGCTATCAAACCACGGTTTCCTCCATGCTTCAAAGCATGCAGTATGCCTTTCCGTTGAAGAGCTCTGAACTTCTCATCCTTTCAAATTCCTAACAAATGTGTTTGATTATGTGGCAAAGCAGATTTTCAGATGTTGACAAAGCCTTGTTAATCAGGAGAGCAGGGCTCTATCTACAGAGATAAACAATATACAAGAAGAAATTTCAGCACCTCATTAGAAAGATAAATTAATGTCTTCTCTGAGGTTGTAGCACAGGCAAAACATGTCCTCATATGGTATAAACACTTGGTGAGATGAGTGTCACAGCTTTACCATGATTTCACCACCCAAGAGTAAAGTGGCCATCCCAAACTAACATAAATCAAAATTTTATGCTACCTAGGGCATGTTCTGTCTCCCCTTCTTCTTGTAATGATCTCCATCAACCATCAGATCATATAATTTAACATAACACAAAATATGGACCTCTTGACACAAATCACCTCCTGTACTCAAGGAGGGACAGTTCTAATTTATGCCAGATGGCTTCAGACTACAAGAAACATCATGCCACCTAGCCAAGCCCAAGTGCGTCTCACCCTGCCCAAAAATGCCTTTTCCTATTCTTCTTCTTTCCACCTAGACAGCAGAAAATGTGGGAGGCAGCCAGCAGCACCTCTGTGCACCAACTGAGGATGATGCCAAGCTCCAGTTAATGCACCCAGGGGTCACATCCAAGATGTTTTGTACAGAGGTGAAAGGAAAAAGAATCTGCTCTTTTACTTTTTAAAAGAGTCACAAATCAACAGGAAAAAGAAAACAGTGAACTTCAGAATTAAATGCAGGAGAATGTTTAATATGTTGCCAGAATGTCAATGAAAATTAAGCGGATTCCAAGGAATCTAGAGAAAATGATCCCTTTCAGTCAAACATTAATCAAAGTCTGCAGTGATACAGAGATGATCTCATGCTCATGATTATTTCCCATATGCAACTTTTTCCTTAGTAAAGTTTTGTGTGGTTTTTTTAACTCCCAGATGTTATAAAGTTAATTACACAAACAGTTGTGTATTGCAAAAAAAAAAAAAAAGGTATAAAGAATACTGGATGCACGAGTCACTACAGAGCAACACAGAATGAAGAAAAATGATCATCAGAAAAAGGCAATTTATACAATAGTACCAGAGCTGAAATTCTTCAGTATTCTTCAGGCAGATCCTGCTTTTTGCAAGGGAGAAATTTTCAGCTCAGGCTGAAAATTGCTGAGAGCCTCCTCTGTGCACAATCTGGAAGAGCAGCACAACCCCAGCTGGAAAGTAATGCTTGCCAGTGAAGGGTGGTATAAATACAAAAACATCTAGAGGAAAGTCTTTTGCAGATCAGTATGTCATAAACCCTCTGTTCATTGTGCTTCATTGTCCCACATGCAAGGCAGAATGTAAGAAGCTGTGTTCTTTAAGGTCCAACTGTTTTGGGAAACACATGCACTTAAATACCACTGGCATTCATGCAACCCATCTCTGCAGTGCATAGCTGTGCTATAAGCCTGGTGCCAGGGATGCACCAAGTGACTCAGCGTGACTGAAAATTTGCAGGATTTGAACATGTAAATATGGGCGCGCAGGTTCATAGTATTGTTTGGAAGGTGTAGATGTTCTTTCCCTTTTTAAGAAAATACATTCAAAGTTACTTAAAACTGCTTAGTGCTGGCTTCATGACAGTAATTGAGCTCCTTAGCCGCCTTCTGGAAACATTAAAAAATATCCAGGTTCCCTTCCTCACTGGAAAGAGGATACCTGTGAGTAAAGACCAAAGAGATCAGCCACCAACCTATTTACTTTAAAGAAAACACTCTGCTTGTCGAAAGACAGTCAGCTATCCTAGTTTGGGCTATGCTGTACACCCTTTTTTTGGCCCTATCACATGATTGACCCTCTTCCATAAAGATCCCAACCATGCAGGTCACTAAATACCTGTCAGAGCAGAGAGAGAATGATTCTCATGATGGAATGTGGCATTATCTAGCATAGATGGAAAGGTGCTTGGGTGCAAATACCAAAAGAGATGACAGATTTAATGTAAGTCAAAATCTGGAGTTAGATAACAGGGATCTGATGGTAGCATCTGGCCTCTGGTGATAGCATTCAAATTAGGAGATAGTTTGTCTAATAAGTACTGTTGAAAGCCAAAAGATTTCTAGAAAATAATAATTCATAGATTCAGAGAACTGGAGGCGTAGAGTTGCCATTTCACTTCTTAACCACAATTTTTCCAGTTCTTTCCTAACTTTCTTTTGAAGGCTAACAGGTCATCTTTTGGCACGGAGGATTACACTTTACTACCTCTGACTATTTATAGTTAATTCTTTGACTCTGCCACAAGAGCTTGGGGGACTACTTCGTAAAACAGATTTTAAAAATATTTCCTACTACATTTGTCAGGTGATGAGACATTTTACTAACTTTGTTGCTATGAATTTTTATCAAGCCAATGAGGAATATTCATTCCTAAGGGATTTGAACTAATAAAATTGTAAAATGAAAAGCTATAACAAGTGCTTCATCTTTTGATTACTATGTTTTTAAAACTGACTTTCATCCTGTGAGTAATCCCAACTATTTCTGCTTTTGAAAATACCTACATTTGCCTTTGTTGCACCGTGTTTTTTAAAGCTCTGACACCTGCAATCCGGTGAATATGTGGGAAACATATAAACCTGTGATTGATGTAGATTCCTAAACTGACACGTTTTAGTGCCAAGAGGAATTGTTATGATTGTCTCACTACTTTCCATATAATTGAGCCCCTAGAACTTCACTATATTAATTTGTGCTTCAAGATTAAAAGCTGTGCTTGCAGCAGTGTGGGTCTTTTAAAAAAATGATTCATTTTGATTTAAAAAACTCCATTAATGAAGAATCCAGCACAATTCTTTGTAAATCATTCCAAATGATTAATTATCCTTGCTGTTAAGAATATGCACCTTCTTTTTTTGCTCTGAATTTGCCTTACTTCAGTTTCCAGTGACTGGTCTTATTAGTCACTGTACCTTTGTCTGCCAGACCGAAAAACTTTGTATTACCTAAATCTTTTCCTTCTGGAGGTACTTATATGCTATGATCAAGTCACCGTTAACCTTTTCTCTTGGAAGTTATTTTTCCTATTAGTTATCCATTAATTATTCGCAGAGCTCCTCTCTGAACTCATGCCAATATGTTTTATAACTTTCTTAAATTTTGAGCACTGATTCTGGACATAGGACCCCAACAAGCACAGTGGAAATAGTTTACTACCTATTCCTTTTTTTTATACCAGCAGGAACTGATTTAGTCCTTCTGGCCTCAGTGCCATGCTGAGAGGTTGTGGTCAAGTGACTTTCATCCTGGCCACAAATACAAATACAGTTTCCAAAATTTTGTACTTCTCCAAGCAGAGCTCCCCTAGAAGTGCAACCTTATAATTTATGTTTTGTTCCCAGACTGGTCATTTCACATTCAGTCACCCCAAAAGACTTCTCATTTCACTAGGTCCAGCATTTTCTCTGTCAGTGGCTATCTCCAAATTATTGTCTCAGATGTGAGGAACTCCATCTTTGACCCTTAATTTACTGCTAAAAATGAGAAACGTCAAGAAAATAAACAAATAAGTAACGTACCTTCTTGATGGAGACTCCCTGTTTACAATCAGAGTTTGTCGCATCATTGAACTCAGTTTTAGTGTATTTAATGTGTGACATTGATTTTATAATATTCTCATTTGTTATGCAAGTTGTGTGGTCCTATATGCAATAATGTTGGAATTTTATTACACTGCAAAGACTATTACTTCTATCAACCAAAGTGTAATCACATTAAAATTTATCCTGAGCTAGACTGGCAAGATTCTTCTATAAATAATTATTAATGACATTTCCTTCCTTTAAATGATTATTAATCTGGCCCCATATATGCTCTTCCACTACCTTGTCAGGGAATGGTATCCAGCAGTTTTGATTACTTGAGATATCTCTTCTGCTTTTTCTAAATATGGGTGCCTATGTTATTTTTCTGTAGTCTTCCTATTTCCCACAATTTACTGAAACTCAGCATTAATGATCCATCATACTTCTTAGCTCACAGCTGAAACACTTGGACATGATAATACGAAAAGTCCTATTTTGGTAACTATAATTTAACACCATCATTAGACACTGTGAAAGGGGGACATATTTTATCATTGTTGCGTTACTTAAATACACTATCTGTTTTCTTCTTCTCTCTTCCTCCAGTCAGAATATAGAAAGGTTTACTGAATATTTCAGTCTCTTATTGACAATTCTGCCATGTCTAACTCGTTAGTGAAACAACACTTTTATTGAGATTCCTTTTGCTCTTTAGATATTGAAAAACTTTTTCCACTGCCTTATATTCTGCTGGCTATAGCTTTCCCCTTGTAACCTTTTCCTTTCTTCATCTAATTTCTTAATTTCACAATTTATCCTTACTGGTATTCACCTTTCTTTTTTCCATATATTGTTTTTAAGTTGCTATGAATCCTTTCTCTTCCCATATGCACCTGGCTGTGTTCAAACCTTCTTTCTTTTCACATCTTCTAAGCTGACTCGTATCTTAATTATTCCATTTTTGTGGAATAGAACTCTGAGAAACTCTAAGTAAATATATTGCTGATGTAAACTTCATGTTGTTTGCATAAACAGACATAGTTAAGCCAAGCCTGAACAACTGCTGACTTCTAGTTCTCAGCTCACTTTCTGTCTGTCAAGATGAGGCCAAATCCCAAATTGTCCTGTGTTGGTTGGCACCCTTTCTGAGCTAGAATATTGTCATCTATAATTTTGCAAAATTTCAAGGGTATTTTAGTACTTGGCAGCATGAAACTTCCAATATGTGTCATTCAGACTGAAATCCTCCATGATAGCACAGCTTTTCTTTTCCTATACCTGATAGATGAGTGTTTAGGCAGCCAGTGTTTGCTGCTCTCTAGTGTGATTTGGCAGTCAGCAATAGGCACCAGTAGTCCTCTGTCTTCTGCTTTACTTTTCAGAACAGCAGCCCATAAGCACTTAAGAGTACTTGGCAATGATTCAGAGACAGGTGATGCTATTTGCAGTGTAGACTGCTTTTCTCTGTTCTTTTATGCAAATTCCATCAGTCTCTGAATAAAAGTTTCGTACCACTGATTTTAACATTCCAGTCATGCCAATTTTCCTTCTGGTGGCTTATAATGCCAAGTGGAGTGTCTGTGCACTAATCAGTGAGCAAGTCCCTTTCCTTTTGCTTATTATTTGGCTTCTTGCAATCCTGGAAGCAATTAGAGACTTTTCTTCAGGTTTCTGGCACCTTGATTAATTTTGTTCTGGGTATCTTGATTTTCCTGCTTTCTCTCTCCTTCACTACCTTGTACTTTTGTTGTTGTTTAGTTCAATACCTTTCAGTCCAGTCTAAGCAGCCCATATCTCAAAAAACTAGTTTCCATCTGCTATGATTGTTTCTTCTGAGACCAGTTAACCAGTCTTTCCTCTCCTCTCCAAAGGAAAGACGGAAATTCCCTTGAACAAAAACAGCCTGCCCAGTGCCATTTACCTCACCAGCAGCACACTTCAGACATCATTTTGATGCAGCTTCATTCTGTCTGTGGTCTCTGGAGCTGCTACCAACCTGTGGGACACCATATAGTCCTGGGTCACAAGTGCTAGGCATGACAGAGGCGGCAGGACTGAGGGGTGAGAACCTTCCCTGGCAGTACATTTTCCTCCACTGACATCTCCACTCATCTCCACTTTAATATGGCTCTTTTAAAACAAAAGAGGAACTCTGCAACTTCTGATTTCATAAAACTATAAGACCTAATGCCCCGGCCAACTAAAACTACTGCCATTTTGGGTTACCTCCTACATCACTTATTGTACGGGTCAGGAGGATGTGGGGGGCAACCAGGGCTCAGCTGATATAGCTGGGCACTGTAATTCTCAGAGCCCTCAAAGAGCACTTGAGGGAACACAAGCTCATTCCTTGCCAAACACATTCCACATCTGGTTGCTTGCCGGTGGAATCCCAGTTCCTCAGTGGGGGTTTTTGGGAACACCTCTTGCAGAGATGCTGGGCTGCCCTCTGGAATTTGGGCAGTTCAAGTCCTCCCTAAATGTATGGTTCCAGTTCAGACAAACATAGCTAGGAAATAGGCTTGATTCCCTTACTTTTCTCACAGGGTTGTAGAGGAGAACAATTCATCAGGGAGATAGAAAGTTTCACATATGTCCAGGCAGCTTTATGGCTCAGCTTCTGCAGGATTAAAGCTTGAAATCCTGCTGCTTTTGCAGCCTGACAGATCACACTGGAGCAATGGGCAATCCTTGGAAAGTATATATGGAGCACAGCAGGTCCAAGTGAGACCCTCCTTGCAGTGTAAGAAATTTTCTTCCATTGATGTTCGCCTACCCAACACTCAACCTGTACCCTAAGATAATTATTTCACTTCTATTTTTTTCCATTCTCCTATTTATCCATTTAGCATCATCCCACACCACTTTCTATGTGTTGCTCTTGGAATCACTGGGCTTTGTTGGTCATCACTGACTTTCCTGCCAAGCAGAGTTGAATCCCAAATTCTTTCCCCCCCCTGTTTTGTTTTTTTGGGTTTCTTTTTTTTTTTTTCCCTGTACATTGATTATATCAGTAGAGTGAAGGAAAGTATTACAGGGAGAGACAGTGTGGTAAGAGAGGCATTGAAAGGGAAGTCAGCATATATTTGTGCTGTCAGTTTTAATGCATCATCTGTTGACTCTGTATATATTATGTGGTCCAGAAATAGTTTCTGCATATCTTGTCCATCTCCTGTTTTACCCTGCAATTGGGATGTTAGAGTTCTACATTCTTTATTGAGTTTAGACTCCTTTCTTTGATTCTTGGGATGGATACTAGCTTCCCAGGTCTGACAATTGCAGGGGATTGGTGGAATGGCTAATTCTTTCTCCCAACAGGACCTTTTCTATAATATTTGATAAGATGATGTCATGGTTTCACTCCAGCAAGCAAACAAGCACCACGCAGCTGCTTGCTCTAAACATTCCCCCTCTTCCTCCATCTTCCACCCCTCATCAGCCTCTGAAGAGGCCTTCAAATATTGCCAGTGCCAACCATATTGCAAGTCATCATGGCAGGATATTGGAAAAAGTTTAAAATCTGTGAGTTTCCAGGTGCAGCCACAGCTCCATACTAGCCACTGTGAAGAAAATTAGCTATACCTCAGCCAAAACCAGCACAAATGATCATAATAATGTTGTTTCACCTTTACAGTTGTATTTAGTAATTTCTTTCTGCATGACATAGCTAGCTCCAGAGCAGAGAACAGGTGATTTTGCAATCTAAAGACTGACAAACCCCACTCGTCACACAGACAAACAGATCCCTTTAATCATTAAAAACTGCTGCTCTGTGTCTTTTTCAATAGGGAATGAGGTCTGAGACAGGGGGAGGCTTCAGGAAGTGAACCATGGAAGTGAAGTGGTTCTTCCTCAAATAATGTTAAATCATCAGCAAAAATATATTGGGGGAGGGGTGGCGAGGTGGCAGAGACAGAATCGGGAGGAACACAACACCTTTTCCTCCCCCAGTTCTTTGGATAGTAACTGTAGCTATTACTAGGGGGAAAAAACACAGTGCATGCTGTTGACAGCTGCTGGCAATGGTGAATATTCTCTTCACGACCCTTACTCAGTGCCAGCAGAGAGAGACGACCCTCTGAGCTGCTGGTACCATGTCCTGTAGAGCCAGTGTGCACCAGCCAGTGGCCAGTGGGGCTTAGACTCCCTCACAGAGAGATAAACAACAATGCTGTGTCTTANTCAACATGGTCTATTCTGGGTTTTGATGTAATCATTTCACAGAAGGAGGAACTGAGGCAAGAGGATGCAGAGTTTATACACCTTATACAACAGAGACAAAAAGATCTCTTTCATTTCCCAAGTTCCCTATAAGATGGTTAAATTGCACTCCTTAATATTTGTACTATTCAAATATCAACAGTTAGCTCTGCACATGGGCAATGAGATAGAGCTGCACAGGTTAGCTTAAAAGCACCGGTTCAGACATATATGTATGTTAAACATCTGTTTCGGTGTTTGCCAACAGTCAAGATGCTTTGACATGAGCAACAAGACTAGCCCAGGTAACAGGAAGGCATTCCATCTCCTGGAAAACAAAGCGAGCATTTGGAAAACAAATGATGGGGCAAATTAGGTTGAACAGATACCTACAAAGGTATATTTGAAATTAATTTTTTTAATTGACTGTGAAATTTTATGTTTCTTTTTAAGGACCTAAGTGTTTCAAACCCACTAAAATCAACACAAGAAACTGCTGGGTAATGCAGCTCACAGACTTACCATATGAAACTGAAATTCAGAAAGCTGCTTTTTACTGTGCTTACAGTGCCTCAGTGGAGAGCTGTTGACTGCAGTAACACAGTTTAGACATCATGTAAGAAACTGTTTTCTAAGCCATTATAGGCAGAAGAAATATATTTGTCTCTTTCAGGTATGGGTTAGAAGAAGAGCAATTATTTTACTTTGCATTTCAGATCAACTAGTTGCATCACTCAGCTTCTGTTGGCTGAATCCTACACAATGACACATAGGGGAAGCTGCTTGCAGAATATATATCCTGGTGGAAAAGAATTTCAGAAATTTATTTTGTTTTGTCTTGCTTTCTAACTGGAAGACCTTGAGAAGATACTTTGAAATATTCATACCTTGAAGTGGGAAGGAGGAGCAAAGTGTGTACCATTTATACCCGAAAAGGCAAAGTAAGAGTATCATGGATATCAGCTGTGGAAATTACAGATTACCTTTTGCCATCCTTTAAAATATATGAGTAGTTGCTACATGTATGGACATCCAAGTAACCCAGATAAGCAAACTGCAGGAAATGAACACAGTAGAAAATCATCTCCAGCAGAAACAAGAGAATAAGAGATGGAGATAAGACTACCAGTTCTTAATCCCTCCTCTCCTTTTGATGCACTGTCTGATCCTGTAAGATTAATACTAGAACCCCATAGACACATAAATGTTTACTTTCACTGATTCAATAATTTGGAATCTGGTAAAATCTCACAAACACATTGTTGCTTTTTTTGGTTTCTGCTGTATTTAATAGGAACACAAAGAATTTCAGTGTGAATATTGTAGGTGTCGCTCAGAATTTAGAAAGAGCTTCCAGATATGTTAGATTTCCACAGCAGAAAAAAAAAAGTCCCAAATTGGCAATATTCCACTTTAAAATTAGGTAATTTGGAGGTTTTCTTCATTCTCACAATCCGGTGAAGTAACTAAACAAGAAACAATGTGGGATAAAAGAAAAAGTATTATCTATGTATACGATAAAAAAATAAAGAATACAACACTGAAATGACCATCCATTATAGTTCACTGTTTGCAAATACACTTACAAAATAAATTCTCATCAAAAGGAAAAAAAAGAGAGAGAAGAGGAATAATTGCCATTATGTGTCTGAGAGAGTGTTTTTCCATTAGCTGCAATTAATACAGTAATGGTAAATGAAAATTATTTCCCATTTTGTACTCATTGTGAGGAAACATTAAAGAGAAAAAAAAAGATAAGTGAAATGAAAGAAAAACAAAACATAAAATTAATATATTGATGATTCGGCATCTTCTCTGACCTGATTGATCATCATGAGGTTTTGTTTTATTTAATTAGCGTATGGTAATTTCATACAGAATCCCAATGTGTCAATGAAAACTGGCAAGTGAAAACATTGACCTTCTGCTCACATATGCAACATCTTCTTACAGTGCTAACAGCCTATATGCATCAATGCTAAAAGGCTTCTCTCTCACAGGAGAGCCCCTGTATCTGGGGGGATATCATTACTGCCTACAGCGAGATCAGAGTTTGGTTCTTCTTGGTGCGTAGGAGTCTGGGGACCAAAAGGGAAATCAGGTTTGTCAGAATAATAATTGGGTGCTATGAGATTATAGAGTGCCGCCATAAACTGAAAATGAACAGACAAGTGGGGTTTTGTTTGTTTTATTAAATGTTGTTATTGTTATTTACTATGTTCTTGGTCATCAATTTTCTCCGAGCTGCTAAAACTGTCACATAAATCCAGCCTGTCCCTTTCTGACCCTTATAACATCATGAAATTTTCCTCATTCACTCTTAATTTGAGGTATAAACTGATGTGAAAACAAGCATTTTATTAAATGGTGAGTTTTCTACTAAATACATTTCTTTTGCAGTAGGAAGCAACTGCATTAGAAATAAATATCTCAGCCAGACCTCCTACATTCTTCTCCCAGTACATAAGCAAAAAAATATGTATGTGTTCCATTTGCCAATTGAAAAATAATAATAATGTTTGATGGGCAAAAACTCAGCTGTCAGGAGAGAAGGCAGACAATTCCACTTATTGAATCCTATTGACTTCATGGGGCCAATAAAACAACTTGCAAATAAAGAGAGAGGAACCGATTCATGTCCTAAGATTGTGTGACGTAGTTTTTTTCTGTTTGTATAATGTTGTGATTAAATATGGTGGGGCCCTAGGGAGTGAATTTTTTATTTGAAGGTTAAGCCAATATTAGCAAAAAATAAAATAAAATTAATCAAATGGCCCAAAGCATCACAGCCACAGTTGATTCCAAGAATGTTTGGTTACAAAATGAGCAACTGACTAATTGTGTAAATGCTGTTAATTAGATGTGCAGAGCCCCTAACTGGGCTATTCCCTGTAACTAATAAGAAATCAATTAGCTAATGAAGTGGCCATTAAATGCTATGCTAATCTTAGCTGGGATATTTTTAATGTTTCTTCTTCTTCTTCTTTTTTTTTCTTCTTTATGATCCTTCCTAATTGCCATTGCCATACGGAGCTCACAGCTTTCAGCATGTCTAATGAAACATCATTATATCATAACTGGCATTCTTGGAAGAGTTAGTGGCAAACCTGCTTCCCAATTATTTTTAATTGCCAGACATACTCATAACTGGGCCTTCTACCAAGTAGTTCAGATCCCTGCACTGTCATGTAATATACCCAAAGATTGTGTTTTCTTTTCTTTGCATATGCAGCATGATGGCAGCGTTGGCCTCAATGAGGGATGAGAATAACACCCTAAACAAGGAACCTGGGTGGCTGCCTTTGCTCTTCCTTTGATTGGAGCCTGTGTAGACCCAGTATTGCCTTCCTGCTGAACAGCTAAAACTAGACAAATTTAGAGGAGATTTTTTCTTTATTTTAAAACTTCTGGTGCCTGGTAAACATTACTCTCTGCCAACAATTTTGAGCTGAAAAGGTGGCTATAGCTCTCAGGTATTTATGCCAAAACACTGCAATTTAGCAATTATTAGTAGGATTAGCAATTGGGAAGTATGAATGTCTTCAGTGATTCCCACAGACTTTGTCACTTTCTAGGAATTCATTATCACTGTTTATTTATGTCTATGAATTCCAACTTCAAGAAGGCATAAAACATATCTTTTCTTTGGGTGGCATGGCTGCAAAATCAGTGTCTTCTGTTTAACAGAGCCTTCTGTAAGAGGATGGAGGCAAAAATAAGTTCCAGTTTCTAAAACACTCCTGCAGCTAAGAGTTTTTATTTAGCAACCCAGCATCTATCTGGTAATAGCATCATATTTAAACCCTGAATCTCAATGAACTTCTCTAAATCTACTTGCACTGAAGTAGGTTATGTGTCAGGATTAGACTGGCTCCTCCCCACCCCCCACAATACAATAGTACTCAGGACATCTGTGCCCAAAATACGTGCTTTTTAAAAGAATGTTTTCAAAAGAGAATCTTGCCTCTCTCTCTCTCTCTCTCTCTCTCTTTCTCTCTCTCTCTCTCTCTCTCTCCCCCTCTCTCCCTCTTTTTCTTTTTTTCCCCTACTCCCTTCTTTTTTGGATAACATGTAAATTAAATTGGTTAATTCTGCACCCAACTTTCAGGAAATCTGCCACCAGCAGCTGCCACTGTTTCAGATGTCAGGAGGATGCAGATACACTATGACGTTTTGTTCATTAAATAAACAAACCAGGTTCAGACTAACAACATTAGGTAGAAAGCCCCATCAATTCTTGTACATTTAGTTCACATAATAGGAAGTGACAATTGTTCCTTAGCTTCATAAGCACTATATTGAAGAACAAAAGGAAAAAGCATACATAATGTGGCAACAGCAAAAACAGTTGCCATAAAATCCTGCAAGGTTGATTTAGATTAATGAGGCACATAACTTTTTGCCCAAGGCTACTTAAAATAAATATGGCTACAAACATGGCTACTAGGGGAGAGAAAAAAAAAGTCGGAATTTTTTTTCTCTTATATGTGGTTTAGGTGTTATTTATTTGATTTGACTATCAAATAAGAAAACTATTCCAATAATAGCCCGTCTATAGCAGAACAAAAAGATTTGTACTGTATAGCAGTATATAAATAAAAATAAAAAGAACACACACAAAAATATCCTAGTTTTGTACATTTCAGCAGCATAATATTTTACTGAAAAAAATGTTAACTAGTACATTGACCTTAGGTTAAAATGATAGAGATACTAAAAACTCACATGAAAAGCCATATGTTTTTTTCCATTGTGACAAATCAATCTGCCTGAAATATCAACATTTTTGGCTTTTACATCAATCAAATGTATTCTGGCTTTTGCATCTAGGAAATATAAATGTTAAATAGTCAGGATAACAGGTACAATTTGTCAGCTCCACATCATATAACATAGAAGTCATCAAAACTGGAAATTCAGTAACTAAAAAAAAATAAATGTTGCCAAAGATGAAGACTACCCTATCTGAAAATCAGACCATCCTAAGGCTTGAATATTATAGATAAGGCTGTCAATCAGACTTAGACTGAAAGGTACAGACAATAGAAAAAAATCCTCACACATTAATATGTATAGCACCATGATGTGGCTTTTAATATTCCAAAGGGACTTCAGCAAACCCATGGGAAAAAAAAAGCCAAACCTGAGACTGGCTTGCGTAAATCCTTGCCAACGGCAGCAGCCGCACTGGAGGACACGCTACATGGACAGGTGAAAGCTAGCCCTTTGCAACACTGGGGGTTTTTCGGTCCATTCCCTCACATATCCACCCATCCCCAAGGCACCTGCAGTGGAGCACTCTGTTGAGGCAAGGGGTGGTCCTGCCAAACCAACAGCAACGCTGACAGCACATCATCACCACTTCCGTCATTTTTTCTGGGCATTCCTGTCCTGTCCTTCCCACTTCATTCCCTGAGCAAGTCCAGTCTCAATCCTTCCTGGTCCCTGTCTTCAACATTGCCAAAATCTCAGAACCAGTTTGGAGCATCTCCAAAGGCCTACCTATGCCTGAAAAGCCAGTGGGGAGACGTGGATGTCATTTTTAGAGTTCCCATCCCATGGTACATGTGGGGTGCCCTGCCCACCCAATCAGATTTGCTGGTACCACATTCAGCTGGTTGCTTCAAAAATATGCTCTCATCCGGACACCTCTCTAGTGCCTCCATCTGTGCAGAGGTTGAAAACAGAAAGTTGTTCCAGGACAAGTTGGCATTAATTTAAATACAGGGATTTTTGATTACTTGCAAACATTTTTCTGCATGTTGTCAGGGATCCCAGACCCCTTCACCTGCTGTTACGACATCTCCTCCCCACATGGGACACATGAAGCAGAAGGCCCACCATTTCTGAAGAGCAATACATGGTGAAAGATGAGCAGAGCATTTCAGATGATGTGCAGGTCTCATCATGCCCTGTGGGCTTGGAGGGCTCTTGAATGCCAGCAGAGCCCAAACTGGATGCTGCTGAGAGCAGACAGTGCATTTCCAGTGTCAGGTTCCTAATATCTCAAGGCGTCCATCAGCAGCCCTGGTCCCTCCTAAGGCTGCACGTGGAGAACAAGCAGAGGCAGTGGCTCAGAAACAGGGAATGTTGCATCCACAATCTTGTTCCTACTTTCTTTCTCACTCACTTGTATGATAACTACTCCAGGTATGGTGTGGTCCGAGTCACAGATGAGGAAGAATTTTGCCAGGATATTGCAAGAATAAGATGGTGGAATCAACAGCATAACCCCCCAGTTTGGACTGGTTGCTTTTGGAGGATCATGGAAGTTATTTCTGAGGGATCTCCACAGCCACAGACTGTAAATCAGCCTGAGTCCTAGGGCAATCTTCTTTTTGACTGGAAAATGCTGGGCTTCCAAACTTTAGATGGAAAATGCTAACATTTATTCATTGGATCATTCTAGATTACATTAACTGTAGCAGCAATGGAAGACTCAGGCTGTAACATAATCAAACCATTTCTTCATTTCTGCAGACTATTTTTCTTCAGGATGAGGTATGCATGTTCTTAGCTTTATGTATTCCCACTTTTTAGAATAGTTCTTAAAATATTCCTCTCCTCGATTTTAGGATGATGGAGACTCTGTAGCAGATGAGAAACTTTTTTGCTTTTAATGAGCCAATTAATTTCCCTTGTGTTCCTGTGCCCTACAACACAAAATTTGTATGAGTAACATTCCCACAACAGTGACATCCTTACGTCTAGTAAAAATATAGGTATAATTTTAATTTCTTTGATACGAACAGCTTTTTAAGTGACGCAGCGTGACAGATGATTCTTTGCAAACTGAAATAAGCACTGCAAAATCCATGAAAAAGGTTAGATACAATGACGTAAGAAGTGAATCAAATTTAGAAGACCTCCCATTAAAAAAGTAACAGTCATTCTGGGTGGCATTTTCAGCAAACAATAAAAGAACAATAACTTTTGCAGTTATTATCTTGGGTAGGTTGTTTAATTCACTGGTATTTCAATAACAGGACCTTCTTTTCTCCCTCCCTCCTTCCCCTTCCCCTTTCCCCTTCTCCTTCCGTTTCCCCTTCCCCTTTTTCCCTCCTTCCTTCCAGCATGAGGGGTTTGTCATATTGAAGTCATACACCCAATCCTTGAATTTTGTCTTACACCAAACATAAGAATTTGCAAACCTTCATGAGCTTTTGAGTCTAGACATTTTTAATGCATGTTTAAAAGTTCCCATTGGGAATCAGTGTTGTAGGGACAAGAAACAGTTTTGAACCCCGTCTGTTTGGGAAACCAAGCACCATAGGTGGTGTAAGCAACAAAGAGGAGAAATATAAAGGGGAGCAATTCCATACAGGAATTCTGTGGAGTTTATAAAGTATGACTTAAAGCCCCAGTTACTGTAGGTGAAGAGCTGCCCAAGGATTTAAGACACTGAGTGGAATATATATAGATTTATCTGAAATGGGTAATTTACCAAATCGAGGTGAACTAACTTAAGCAAGTTTTAAAACAGCTTACATATGTCTATGTGAGGGATTTACAGCAATTACCACCAGCTGGATCTAAAATCATTTTTGTTGACAGCACTGCAGATTTTTTAATTTTGGTAGGGATATTTGTCAAAAAGCAATGTGAACATGAGCAAGTTAAATGCAGGTTAATTATTAATTTCAGAAACAGTATTCACACTGTAGCCTACGCAACACTAGGGAAAAAAAGAGATAAAACAAGAATATATGTAACCATTTTTAAAATAATATTTTTTTTACTATTAAAGCCCACTCTGAACAGCATTGAAATTACCTCCAGAATAAAAGAACAAAGAAAATTCAGACTAAACCTGTCTTCACCTCTCACCTTACCCAGTAGTCTCCAGCCACTGTGTTTCTTGCAAGCATTGAGATCAGCAGAGGACTTGGAACCTTTGAAACACAGATAATGTCTTCCCGGTAGTGACTGCGTGTTTCACAGCTTTGTGTCGCCTTGATTTCTGGAACTTCATCCCAACTTAATTTCTTGAGAACCAAGTAAATAAAGGCCTACGCTTTGCAACTGTAAGATTTTTAGCTATAAAAGCTGCCTTGTGGTACTTTGCCTCAGCCAGCCTCTAATAATGCTCTTTCAGCTTCCCGGGCCGGCAGATTTGCGCTGGTGCTGTGTGCGTAGCTAACAGCTTCCCCCGAGCAGCTAGGGAGGTTGCCACAAACTCGTGGGGCTTGTGTGTACACAGGAAACACAGTCAGGAAATTAAATTTTCTCTCCCCATAATTAATAAGAGCTAAACATTTGTGGGTTTGTTGTCACTTTTTAAAGTACTGCAGCCAAATCAAAAAAATATGAGCATTTTCAAATTAAATGTAAATATTTCTTCTAAAAGAGTTTTAAAAAATCCCAATGTTATGCAATCATGAAATCAAAAAAGAAAAATTAAAAAATCCCTTTTTTTGGAACGTTGGTTAAGGAATTCTTTAACATTTGCCATTTGCCGAGGCTGATTCACTACAGTATGTGAGCATGCAATAAATGTGTAAGCGCATGAGTTATCTCACTGATTTCAATGTGCCTGTTTTCATTCTGAAAGTGAGCTCCACAGAGCAAGAGGCTAAGTTAGGACTCCTTCTGCTAGGCATGTTGCTGGTATATTTTTCAGAGGTCATTAAACAGAATACTGTCCTTACGAATAAACCGTGCTTTTTATAAGAACTGTTCTTACTTTGGAAATTCTGGGACTGTACAAGTTCTTGGTGAAACAGGAGAAAAAATATGCAACAGATCTGCTTGACAGCATATTGCCAGCACATTTTTAGGTGAAATGCATTGAGCCCTGAAAACAGATCATAGGCACTCTTTCTCTGAAATATCCAGAGCATCTTGCCTTTTCAGTTCATGTCTTGTTTTTGCTACTCTGCAAAATCCTGCGTAATATTCAGACTGTTACAAGGGGAAAAAATCCAATTTTTTTTTAATAAAGGGGTACAAATCACTTGATTTAAGATAGGGGTAAACCTCATTCTAGCCACTCCTTGCATCATTTTTAAACAATTGTGCCCCAAGTTTCTTTTTTAGATTTTCCAAAAGAAATTCCAAGTTTCTTTTTTAGATTTAATTTTCTAAATAGAAGGCTTCATATTTTTGTTCCTATTAAGCCTCCATTTTGAAAGCATAGTATTTGTTCTCTGTTAAAGCAAAATAAGCACTGGATCCTACAAGAAAAATTCGTAAAACAAGATCTAATATGTGCCTTTATCATTAGCTGCCATTTCATTGTGATTAAGTATGTATCCTACAGAAGGATGGACTATTCATTTGAATGATTCCATCAGAACTTACTTAAAGGAAGCAAATACCAGAATTGATATCTAAGATGTGTCAAGGGATGTATTTTTAAAAATTATTTAAAGCTGTAGAGAACCCATCTAAAATTTCGGATAAACACCTCTTAGCCCATTATGTGTTATAAAAATCATTTCTGTAAAAAAGTGAGCAGAAAAAGTACATTTTGTGCTTATCCCATTAATCCGACAAGTTTATGCAAAATTATTGTAATTACTCTTATTGAAGCACCGTACACACCTATGTCAGTGTGTATATTAAAAATAATAAATAATTATTATTAGAAACAGTTGAATTATTCATTGAGAATAAATTATCTAACAAATACGACTTTTTCCCCCTCCTTGTGGCTTGTTTATTCTCTGAAGATATTCCTTTTTGCATGTTTTTTTTTAACAATGAGGGATATTCAGCCAAGAACTGCAAATTGCTTGCTTAGATTGCTCCTGATTTGATTACTTGTAATTATTTGTGAGACACGAATATGTTGGTCACATGAGTAGGTCTGGTTGAATGGCTGGTGAGCTGGAAGAGGGTCTCAAGGATTTGTGGATGGGGGTGGTCATTGCAAAAGTACAGAAGCACCTCTCCTGGAGCTACACCTCCATTGCTTCTCACCCAGCTTGTCATCGGTGTTCACAGCATGTCAGGTACCATCTCCCTTGAAAGCAGATAATGTGACAGGGATCATGAGTTTAACGGAATCAATGTATAATTAATAGCTTATAAAATCTTCAATGAGTGAATGAGGAGCCCCACCTGGGGATGAGAGGGATGAAATGAACAATTAAGATGGGATGAGGGCACTTCACAGCAAGTGGATGTGGCGTGAAAGGAAAATAGCCTGGCAGCACCCTGTCTACTGAGTCCCTTGTAGAGTTGAAACAGGTGTTTAGACAGATCACAAACTTGATGGCTATTTAGCCAGAGCCTATGAGTATCTGAGACTCCAGATAAAGTGAACCCCTCAAGCATTAACCTCATAAAAAAATATGAGGATGGAGAGGAGTAGGACATGAGGGTCCAGACCTCAGAGAGCTGCAGGGCTTGTGGGAACTCAGCAGGCCTCCATCCCCAGCCATCCCTGCTAGGATGTAGCAACCACTAACACTGGTGGGGCTCTGAAGAACCCTTCTTCTAGGGCCCCATGTGCACACGATCCCTGGGCAATCCCTGCAGGATGCCGGACCCCCTTTTTCCAGGATCCTGCTTGCCAAACTCTCAGGTGGTCTGGCTGTGGTAGGTGAAGGGAGTCAAGACGCAGCTGCCAGCTTAAAGCCATGCATGCGGGCTTGCCAAGGGACCCCAAAATTCAGCAGCTTGGGGGCTGCTGCCAAGGTGGCGGCTGAGTGGCTGGCAAGGAGGTCCCACTGGTGGGCATCGCCCAGCCTGGGGTGGGCTGTAGAAGGACATCCCACAGCTCTGGGCAGTCCCTGAGTGTCACAAAGACAAATGTTGGAAGGCGAACACTCAGCCAAGCAAAAGACAACAATTAATATTTCAGTTTGCTCACAGATGCCTTTGTCTTGGCTGCTCATGCGGAAGTTCACTGTAAGAAAGGCTATTGTGCTGACAAAAATGTGTGTGAGCAAATGTTTACAGAAAGCAACTAGAGGAGGGCAAGCAAACAGCAAAGGGAAGGGTCCCCTGGAACTGGGTGGGTTTTGAGGAACACCACCATTTCCTGTGAGTTTGTTTGCTTCTGATCTGACTGCACTGAACCAGTTCTCATAGTGGTGGTGTGGCTCCATGCTGCCCAGCCACAAAGCTGCTGCTTTCCAGAGATGTGGGGTGCAGGTGAAAAGATGGTGGCCCCAGGCTGCTGGGGCCCTGGAGTGTTGTGTCTTATATGCAGTCCATGAGATCGGGGGGTTCCCTTCCTGCATCCTGTTGCCAAGGCCCATTAAATTAAAAGCAGTGGGCCAAATCCTGCCTCCGATGTGCATCTAGGTCTGCCACTGATTTCAAGCAAAGCTGGATGCATGTGGAATTGTACCAAATTTGGCCTTGCTGTCTGCTTGCTCCTTACACAGCAGGAGAGTTTTGCTGCTTTTTATGGCAGCTCCAGAGCACCATGGGTCTGAGGGATAGGGAATGCAACACAGGTAAAATTCTGCCAGTTTCCAACATATTAGGTACCCAAAACCATGAAAGCTCTGTTTTCCTGATGTTCTCTTTCATTGAAGATTAAGCCTCCATTTGTTTTCCAGCATTTGATGTTTCATTCCTAATGATCTCTATACTCAGTACCAAAGTTGTCTTCCTGACAGCGAATGCCAAGTGTGATTACTCACCCAGCTAGAGATCCTCACTTCCATCTGATGGCTGTGCTCAGGGAATGCCATCACTGTGTGGATGGCCCAGCCATGCTGCTGGCAGCCCGAGCATCCCGCCAGTGCCCGTGATCTCCTTGCTCCCTCCCTCCCTCACTGCTTCATCTTCTTTTTTTTCCCTTTGGCTTAATATAACTGCACAAAGGCAACACTAAATAAGGAAAATATGCTTCCCAGTAACCGAAACTGACAAAAACAAAGATGGCATGTTTATATAATTAGTTACACATCTAACTTTTTTCAGCTTTGCTTCCTTTCAAATATCCCACAACAACTGCACAGCCCAGGCTCTGAGTGAAGCTGAAATAGATGTGGAGCAAAGAAATTGGTGGGGCTGTTTTTTCCCCTACAAAACCATTATAAACCTTAAGTAACTCCTGAATCTTGGAGTCCCTCTGTGACTGCTTTCTGCTGTGAGAGAAATTCATTAAAAGTTAATTAAAAGGTGAAGTTTAATATGTAGTTTCCTTTAGCTAATCCTCCTAAGGCAGCCTCATATGGCACTAATGTATCCATTTTGTTGATGTTAGAAAACAAAAAAGCAAGATTGTCTAATTAAGAGGTTGGTGTTTAACAAGAGAGAGGTTTTCTAATTGGTGACTGAGTCCAAATTAATCTTAACGCTGCTCATTTAAGCATTTTCAATCTAACTTGGACTTTTCCCCAACAAGAGTTTGCAAAATGTGAATTATTTCCAGGATCTTTGACATAATAGTATTCAACCTACTTGCTCCTTCTGTGCTCATACCCCTTTCGGACTCAATTTGGAACCCCCCTCATCGCTTGAGCTGCTTTCCTCTGGCTCCAGTTTAGGAACCATCTTAAGGTTTTCGCTGGGCAGGCTGTCTTTAAAGGTGGAGTTTCATATCTGGTTTTCAGCATGTTTTCACTCAAGTATCTAAATATGTGTTGCATTTCTATGGACATCAGTTACTTTACTGGTAATACATTTTAAGTGCTTTACAGAAATGAACGCACTCCATCTGATTATACTAGTGCCAAACATATTTTTTTGTCTAATAAAAGACAAAAGCATAATAACTGTATTCCTACTAATTCTGGCTTCTTTTGACAGTGGCTGCTGACTTCCTGTCCTTGCAGTGGGAATACAGAAAAAGAAAAAAGCATTTCTTTCACCATAAAAAATACGAATTTACAGTGCTCAGGCACACTTATGAGAAAGGGCAAAAATATCCTAAGCTGCTATCATTCAGCCAGTTTTGGCCACCCAGACTTTAATTTTGAGACCATGATGGGATAACAGTATGTGGAAGAAATCTACAAACTATCACAAAAAATAAAACAACTACCTCAAGAGAAAAACAATTCCAAAATATAGGCTATCCAGGACAATTTTTCCTTTTCAAAAAAATGGATATACTAACAATGATAAAACCCTATACGTTCATCAAGGACTGTAACAAAACCAAACTAAAATTGTAACTTGCCCAGAAAATGAAAGTGCCACCTCAGGACTAAACAAGGTGACATTTTATTTACAATGTTTTACATTGATTTTTATTTCTGCAGTCATCACCGGTGACTGTCCTCCAGTGTGACAGTGTTTTTGTCTGTGTATAGGAAAAGCTACTTCTCCTTTAAAAGAAGTCACATAGCCACGATGTTTTCCACTTTAATCTCAGTGTACCTCATGTGGTAGTCTCACGCTCTTCAATAACTTCTGAAGGTCAAAAAAAATACGCCTTGCCAACATGACACTTTTCTTTGACATCTATATTCCTCTCATTTCTTCCTTCTCCTTTGTTCATTTAAGCACTGGCCAAGGATAACTAAAAAGAAAGAGAAAGGGGAGGAAAAGCAAGAGAAAGGCCTAATTTCTTTGCAAAGCCATGGAAGCCCCTGTATGTCCATTTGTGCTTCTTGGAAGCTGCAGACATACCATGCCAGACTGAGAGTTATGCGGTTGGAAACTATTTGCTGCCCTCTAAAAAAACTCTTCTGAGTATGCCTTTGCATTCATGCTATGGAAGCTAAAAGTGGAATTGGCCTTACACAATTCTGGTTTGAAAAGTGTACACAGGAAAAAAGAAGGTACCAAAAAAAAAAAGAAAAAAGAAAATAGCCTTGGTTCTTATACAGGAATGCACAAGCTTTCTAGTTTGTCCTCAGCACACAAAAAACCTGGATGTACTACAGTATTTCTGGGAGCTGGAATAGCATTCTGGATATACTGAAATTAAGAAGGTTGGGCACGTTTGTGAGCCTGCTGAGTTCCTCAATGCATGTTTTCCATGAAAGAAATGTGAAAGATTTTCCCAGTTATAGCCCCCATACCTTTGCTGAGAAGGGATGCCACAAATCACGTGAATAATTAGTGACACTCTTAAGCATCTAGCACCGTGCCCATTTATTTTCTTGGCACAAAATGTATTAGTTCTACACTATTCATTTAGTCTGCATTTAGTAAGAGATAAATTTTAGTCGGAAGCTGTACTGAAAGACAATATATACTGTATGTTGCAGAAAAATCTATTTCCTCTAAGACCATCTCTTTCTTTCAAAACAGAATCAGGAGAAATAGCTTGAAGTTAATGTATGTGAAAGCCTAATTTTTGCATAGCATTGGATTGTTCAAATCTCCTAACTAGATGGCCAACAGTGACCTTTTCAGGAATGCTATACTCAGTGTTAAATTCTCACCAAAAATGCACATTTCTGTGATTCCCCTCATTTAGACAATAGCCCTATGACTCTTGCTGTAAGTGTAGAGTGAAGGGAGGGAAGAAAAGAGAAAGATTTTCTTTCTCCACAAACATTAATGAGACTTTTCAACTGTGAGGTAGAGTGGAGGGACTTAAGTCTCTCTAGGTGTTTCTGGTTTTCAGGCTTTGAGCTCTTGCTGTGCATTGCTCTCTCCATCCTGGCTCTGAAAGGCCCTCAACAACACATGGCTTTGTCCCTCCATATTTTTCACTTTAAGCTACGCTCTACCAGAACCACTTTTAGCTTCCATATTTCAGCAGAAAACCAAACAGAAACAGAAATCATTTGATGCATTTTAAGTAGAGAGGGCCAGTAAAATATTTTTTAATGGGGATACAAAGTCTTTCAGCCAACAAGATGTTGGTTCAGTTCCAGCACAGATGAGGAACTAAAAGTTGATACCATCTAAAGGCTATTAAAGCATTTGTAAACTAAATAACTGCCTAAGTGCCATTCCCAGTGGCCACACCACAAAAGCGCACTATCAAGTAAGTCTGTCTTCAGCTCCATTCTTGTCAGCTTCTCAATAAGATAAGGAGTGAATGGTCGTGGGCAGGAGTCATCCTTTCAAGCAGGTTATTGACACTCCCGGAATTTCGTGCTCCAAGCTGAAATCTGCCCAGAAACTCTATCACAGTTTGGTATGATGTGCTGATATATTAAATTACATTAATATATTGATATAAGTAGTTGCTCCCTGTCACGAGCCCTCTTTGATGGGTTAATAAGTATAAATCCATTAAAATACAGCTTTAGAAAGTCAGTCTGAACTCCTCCCCAACCCCATAAGAGAATGGATGGCTAGACTTGCAGCAGGCTCTGGTCCAGTCTGCCCATGCAGATACCAGCTACAGCTGTGAGTAGTACCACATCCTGGCAGAGCTGCTCTGAAGAAACCTGTGTTTGCCCCAGGAAGGAAAAGTTGTGCCCAGGGGAGGTACATGACCTAGGTCAGTTGTTCCTCCCTCCCCACAATCCACACTCCTACACTAAAGATACCATACTCTTGTACAGAAACCCTCCTCCCCAACATCAGTATGCTTCCCTCCCACAGCTAAAGATTTATGGGCTGACAGAAAAATAGGCAAGATTTTTCCTTATAGGAATACGCATTCAGCAGAGTAAATTCTGTTTTACTCACACATCTCTCTGCAGTGCAAAACAAGTGAGAAGGGAAAAGACATGGAGCAGAAGTCTGATTCAGGAATATCCGAATACAAACTACGTTTTCGTGCATACACACAGACTTGTTTGCTGAAAGTTTCACATACATCAAATTAAAACAGATAAAGCAACAAATTCAGACATCATTTACCCGTAGGGAATACACTCAGCCTTTATTTAGCCACTGAAAATTTACTCCTGCTTGTCTGTATCACTAACCTGCTTGGGTAGACTGATGTTTTGATGCCAGAATACCCGTAGGGTTTCCAGAGAACATATCATAAGATTCACAGCTACAGACACATCATTGTAACAAAGTAAATTGGACTTAGATGGGAGCCTTGTGCAGAGCTGCTCAGTCTACAGAGGAATGAGGGTATTTGCAGAGAAAGCTTTAGCACCTCAAGAAGTTTGCTGTAAAAATGTGGATACCTGAGGTCATGGGGCACTTCTAGAGACTGGGGGAGAGGAGAGTTCAGAATTGCATTCTATGGCTTTAAGGCAGAATTTAGGTGCCACAAATTATACTTGAGTCTTTTAATCCTTTTATGAATATGGCCCTGTATCTTTCTGTGCCTTTGACATAATACTGAAGGCATTTTTCTACCTCCCAGCAGTGTTTTTTAAAAAAAACGGAAAGACTGCAAAGCACACTAGTCATAAGGTCAAACTTAGGACCCCATTTTTGCATCACTTGCTTTGTGCAGTGTAGTGGTGGTAAGATCCAAGCTGTGAAGGTCCCATGTTGTCTCTGTTCTCATATGATTACAAGGGTCTGAAAACATGCAAATAAATGAACACTAGCCCCATAAGTGGTCCTGGAGATCTTAGAGGGTAATGTTCCTCCTACTGTGTCTGCACAAATAAGACACTCAATAAAGTTGCCTCTGTTCAGAATGAACTGAGCAAGCACAACCTATAGAGTGACACATATGGCAAAGATGTTTTTAAGTTCCACTTTTATTTGAAACTTAGGATTGCTTTAAAGTTCTCCATTTTCTTTTTCATAATGTAGAGTGAAACTTAAAAGTGGCCCCAACTTGCAATGAAAGCTGCAACGAATTTTAGCAAATAAAAAGCCACTTAAAGAAAAAAACACTACTGTCCTGGCTGGGAATTTTAATAGTGCTCCACTCACAGCCAGACTGCTTGTAACTTTTCTATTAAAATGTTAAATTGAGAGCATTAAACAGCTTCCAATTAAAGGGTATATTATCACCTCGATGCACAGGGAGTTTCACACGTAAATCCCTATATATTAAGAAGAGAATATACCCTGTGGCTTTTTAAATAACAAATAAAAGTTAAAAGAGATTTTGCAGGAGGTAGAAGAGCCATGGAAAGGATTATATTTTAACACACTCTGATCGTAAGAAAACTAATCTTTGAAACTCTATAGAAAGAGTATTTATCTTCATTTTTCCCCCACTATTTCCAAATATTTCCACTGGGACCTACTTACTAAGATGAAAGTCTAAGTATTCCACAGAACTGGAAGTATTGATTTTATAGGGACTTTCATATGCACAGGCTTGAGGTGCTATTGGTCATGCCTTGTTAACACTGAAGGCATCCTTCCCATAGCCACAGTGCCTATTATATGAGTTTAAACTCATTTTTCTAAGGCAAAGGCAAATCTGCTAATTAATTTGAGTTAGTATTACTTAAAAGAGACAGAAACAGTTAAGAAATATCCCCTTAGCATTTCTCATATTCCTGAAGGCCTTTTGAAGTAAGACGTGAAGAGCTGCAAGTCTCCCAGCCTATATACAGGTTTAAAATTTTTCAGTGTAAACTCCGGGAATGATAAACATTTGGAAAAATCAGACAGTACTGACAAAGTTCATTAGCAGTTGTTGTTCATGATGAAAGCCAGAGGCAATCTAATCATGGCTGTTCACTATGGTCACAGTGACACCAAAAGCAAGTCCATCAGCCACCTCGCTCCTTGTTCTGTGGGTTTATATCAGCTGGCTTGGTCAGGTTGAGGCAGGGAGGGCACAACAAACTAGTGAGAAGGGTTTTCAGAAAATCTGCTTATGTACATTGAAGCACAAGAGACACTGTGGACTGATGATAGGCCCAATGGATTTAAGTGGCCACTCATTCCTGCTGACCACATCATCTTGGTGAAGTCACCTCAAATGAGTGCACCTCAATAGTGACTGAAGTGAAAAATCCTAGCAGGAGATGATGTTTGTGGCATTCCACTAAGGAGCTATGTCAGTAGCTGCAATATATGTGGTTCCCAACTGTTTGATGTGGACTTCAAATTCACGTAAGGTAATTTAAAATGTAAATTGTCAGATTAGATAGATGAAGCTCTGCTGGACCAGCAGGAGAAATTTTGGTCAGTGTTTTGAGCTCATTGCTGTTCAGTTAGTCATTGCAGACAGTCAGGGTCTGTGCTACCTGGTCAGGGACCACCTCAAAAGTTCTAGGTGCCACCCCATTTCTGTCCTGCTCTGCTTCCCCTGTGCCACAGGACAACACCTGAAGGACTCAGGCATCTACGTGAGGCTCATTTAAATCAATGGTTTCTCCTATCTGAGGTGTAAAAGGTGTAAGCACTTAACATAGGAAAACTGTGAGGTGCCCTTGATTCACAGAGATTCTGGGGCACTACAGAATAGTTTCCCATAGCTATGTTGTTGCACTATGGGAGAGGAGGAATTGCAGCTCCTTCCTGCTGCAGTTGCTCTCCTCACTTCCCCATGCTGTTCCCCCAGCCCTGCTCTATTCTGGCTACACCGCCCTTTAAGAAGTCGGGAGGAAGGAACTCCCACAAGCCTTTCCCTGCACGTCTGCTGCACGTCCTACACATAGATGACATGGTGGAGCAGAGGCAGGAGGATGGCACCTTCTGTGGAAGCAGGAAAACTCTCTCTGAAAGTTATTGTCTTCAAAGGAGAAGGAGGCAGGAGAAGGAGCAGCCTCTCCCCCTCTGACTCCTTTCCTTCCTAACAAGCACCCTCAGAGCAGTTTCTGCATAGGATCTTGTATTACAGACCTGGCATGTCTTCCTCTACTGTGCCCAAGGCAGCATCTGCTTGGTCTTGCTTCTTCCCTTCATGGGATCATTGTGTTTTTTGATGTTCCATCCAAAAACACAATCATTTCCATGTTAATATGGTATTTTAGAAAATGGTACGATGAAAGAAAAAAAGAGCGTTCAGGTGCAGGTTTCAGATGGAAGCAAAGGAGGCTACCTAATTTCATATTTATGCACCATATTCTTTTGACTAAAAGGACCAGAAAACTCGCCCACTCTTTTCCACCACAGACTTCCAAAGATTATGGCACCTCGAAAAACTTTGGTATAAATCCTTGGGTTTGCCTATATTATTCATCAAGAATCACCATTTATCAACAGTTATGAAAAACAAGGTACACCAACTAAGACCAAAGTAGATAACTTTAAATACCTAGGGCTTTTTTCACATCATGCCTTCAATTTGTTCGTTTGAGATTTTTACCAAACTAGGCTATTCCTTTTCTCCTTTTTTTTCCCTTTTTTCCTTTATTCCTTTTTTCTTCTCCTCTCCCCCTTTTGTTGTTTCTATAATACGTAAATGCTGGTTATATCCTGTGAGTTTAGGGTAGACTCTTGGTAAACCTGTTATCCACCACAGTAATTCACAGAATCCGGTGTGAACCAAATGGACAATATTCTATTGTTTAAAGTGAGCTCTGTCAATCTTTACCATTGATATTAAACAAAACTCTGGATTATTAAAGCATATGGGTACATGGCCCCATAAACTGGTTAAGCCTTTGCTTTGAGAATGCAACTGCTGTTGTTGAACATTCTGAAAATATATGTAGTATGCTACAGTACACGGGGAATCACAGATGTCAAGGGGAAATGATATGTGAAAGCCGTGTACGTTTAAAAATGCAGCACTACTGTACCTTCTTAAAAGAAAAAGAAACTTTCCTCCTTCTCCTTCCTTCCCCCTGTTGCCAGTTAAAATGAACTGTCAGAGCCTGGATAAAGATACAAACAGGATTGCATACCTTACCAAGCCTACAGTGACTCTTAGACTTTGATCTAATTCTATTTGCTGCTTTATGATGCATGAAGCTGTCAGATAAAGAGGTGTTCAAAAAAATCCACTCGAGCTGTCAAGGCTGACAAGCCCTGTGATGGATTACAGAGAAAACAAAAGGGTTATCACCTTAACCACAAACATTTATATCTTTTTTTCATAAGGGTGCTTCAATCAACATGTAGTTACCAGGGTGCAGGTTGTTGTGAGCCTGTAGGAACATAGATCCAATGACACATGTTGAAACAGCATTTAAAAAGTACAACATACATGCGTTGGCACTAATATGCTGCTGACATGGTACAGTTGTGCTTACTTAGATCAAAGATAAGAATTCTAATTTTCTGTATAAGAAGGGTTCTTTTTTGAAGAACAGATTTCCCCCTCCCCATCCGTCTTTCAAAGATTAAACACAGTCATAACAGTCTGAATGGGATTTAACTCAAAAAAGCCCAGTACTTAAATATGCCCATATGATTACTTACACAATAGAAACTTCAGCACAGAATGAAGAGCAGCTAGCATTTGACTCACGTAAAGGATACAAAAAAAATTGACTCATGTAAAGAATAAAAAAAAATTAGTATTTAACTCATGTAAAGGATACCAAAAAAATGCTTTTTCGGCATCAGAAAGCAGTCTCATGGCCCATTCATCTATGACCTCTTCCCCCTCCCTCGCCAAAGTCTATCAAAGGCCACCACAACAAACAATGCTGGACCTGAAATTTGTCAAACAAAGCTAATATTCTACCTCTAGTGCTGCATCTTTGACACTAGTGAAAAAAAGACAAGAAAATGCATGAAGATGCTTACTTGACTGATAATACAGTCATTTTCCCTATGATTCACATTCAGAATCAAAACAGGACACATTCCCTTTTGGTCAGTATGTCCAGATGCTGAAAGTGACCGGGGGCTACACTATTCTTCAATAGGTTTTTTCCCCCTGTTTAGTGACTGTGATAACAAAGTAGACTTAACACTACGAACGGGTAAAAAAAACATTGACAGTTTATGGAGGATGGGTCCACTGGTACAGATAAAGATTACCCTTGTCAAAGAAGCCCAGGAGGTCTCCAAGCCACGGATTGCTTGAAACTGGGAAAAACATCAGGAAAATTATTTTTCTGTGATTTTCCTACTTTATCATCTTTTTCCAGAAAACCTGTTACTATCTGCTGCCTAAGAGAGGATCTAGGTGAACTTCCAATCTAACCCCTTATACCTCCCTTGTTCTAAACAAGGGAACTTCTATCTCTAGCAGCAAAGATTTTTACCAGGATATATGTGTATCTTACGTATATCATACACATATATGTGTATGCAGATAGCCTAGATGAAGCCTGCCAAATTAAGAGTGAACTATGGAAGTTAATACAAGGCCTGTATGTGGGAAGAAGGTTAAAAGTGAGGCAACTTCACATATCATCTTACTCACAGGTGAATTTCTGATGTGCTCAACGGGAGAGAGGGACTCATTTTATTTGGTAGCGCATCTCTAATGTGAGAAAATTACTTGGTTTTGTGTACTGGGACAACAACGAAAGCATCTTGAAGCTACACAGAGGGTGGGTTGTAAGATTATGATCAGCATCCACAGGCTTTTAGAAGATAGAATCTGACTCTACGCTGTTATTTATAGGATTCTCTGGGGTTTTTCTTTCTATGTTTATGTACAGGACTATTGTTCCACGTTCCAGAAACCTGGGCTGTGTCCCTTGTGAAACAGAGCACACTTTAACACTGGAAAAGGTGTATCAGAGCAAGGCAGAAGGAGAGAAAGATCTCAAGGAGCAGTCTTTGCGGCAGGATGAAGAGCTGAGACGCAATAATGGCAAGCCTGAAAAGAATTCTCTCAAGCAAATATGGTCCACCTGACAATACCAATAAATCATACTGGTATGAAAGTTCTCCCTTCTGATGGGTTTCCCTTTAACACTTACTAAGTGTTTTTACTACAACAAAACAACCAAAAAGCAGAAAAAAGGAAAAAGGTCCAAACATATTGCTTACAAAACAAAATTTAGGACTCCTCTTAAATGCCTCTTTAACTACTCTAAGATCAGACATGATCTTAGTTAGCAGCTGTGGGGGGAGGGAGGAAACTGTTTCTTTAGTAATTCTATCAGGCTTTTAAGGCTGTTTCTCTTCTCAGCTATACCTCTCTGGTGCAACTTGCCAAGCATTAATAGACACAAGCATTACCATCATTCATTAAACTATATTCCTCGGCCATAGCCATCCAACAAACCAATAAAACTCCTTTTCAAAAAGTTGAAAGGCAAGCTGATTCAGATAGGCCATTATTAGTATGCATGGAGTGTGCATTCACAGGCAATAATACAGTGGGAATTCAGCTAGCCTGAGCATAGGCTGATGTGAAGCATATGATATTACTTATGTAGGCATGAAAGCAATCTGCTTTAATATCAGACACTTTAGTGCAAAGAATGTCAGGGTTACCAAAGGTTAAAGACAGGCCGCTGGATTTTTTTTGTTGCCTTTTTTTTAAGTATGAGCTGAAAAAATGTGGGATGACACTTTTCATTTTCAGTTTTTGAGGGCTGCTGAGTGAAATGGCAGTAAACAGTGCAACATAAAAACAAAAAGGTAAAAACCAATAGCAAGGTAAAACCCAATAGATGGAAAGCACCACAAAGCATAACATACAGAGAAAAAAGAAGAGTGTGACAAATGGCTCACTGCCATTCAGCTGATGATGGTAAATGTTGACCTGATGTCTCTTGCAAAGTTTGAGCATCATCCCACTGATTCAGCACCTTCAAGGAGTGCTGGATGGAGGCTCAGAGTCTCCAAGGCCAGATTCTCACCAAACCATGCTGCCTACCATCCCTTGGTTTATTGTACTGCTGCTGGGAGCCACAGATTTCCAGGTCACCATGCCATTGCACACATCACAAGTGTCTGGTCTAGGATGGGAGCAGTTTGCTGTGTTTGCCTTACTGGGAACTTGATGGTCTGTCCCACTACTTGGCCACAGTGTCAGGCAGCGTACCCTGTGTTTTTGGCAGGCTGCAGGATTAGGCCCCTCAGTACCGGGCTGGCCCCTGATCCCTGAGAGTTCTCACTTGCATTCCACCACAAACAGCTGTTGCAGCACTTTGAACTTTCACTTTTCCTTTACTAAAATTAAAAACCAGGCACATAACCAAGATGAGAGCTCCAAAAATCTCAGGTGGGAAGAATTGCTGAGAACAGAAGCCAGGCAGACTGATTTTCAGGGACTGATTGCTTTTTCAGAGTGTATTAGCATCTATTTTTTTCCTAGGCTCTGAAATCCTTGGGTACTAAGGAGCCTAAGAAAAGAGGGAGCTCTCATGCTGGAGAATAAAGAATCAAGATAAAAAAAACAATGAAAGGAACAGAAAATTAAGATGTTTCTCTCATTTTTCTCAAAAGCACAAGTCTATTTCTATTTGATTCCATGTGTCATGGAAGACAAAAATTGTAAATATTGAGGAGAAATAATGCAAGCCATTATGAAACAATCTGCTTTCATAATCTACTGTGAAGTGACTCAATCCCCTTTATATACTGATAGCCTTCTCTCAGGCTGTGCTAGTCCTGTTAGTCCTCACACAGGACTGTGCCTATAGTTGACAGTTTATGACACATGCAAAGAAAGAAAGAAAGAGAGAGAGAGAAAGAAAGAGAAAGAAGGGGGGAGCATGCAGTGAAAGGAAGACAGATGGGCCTATCAGTTATGTATATTGTGACCCACCTGCCAGTCACAGCCCCATGGGAATGTGGCATAATAAATACTGAAAAATGGAAAATAGGAATTAAACTTAGAAAAATCTCAACCCAACAACCAAACATATTGAACAAAGTAAATTGTCTGGAGGAGAGAAGTGTAATAAAGATTTTTTTAGGAGCATATAAATCAAAATATCAAAAGAAATTTGCCGAACAGGGTCTCAGCTCATGTGCAGCCAGTGGCAGGAGGGTGTAAATTGTGGATCTAAAGACGATGATTGCTAGCAAGCCTAGGTATGAGGGGGTTGATTTAATAAATATTCATGATGGCAGCACAGAATGCTCTAAGCACTGACTCTGCCCCAGCAAACCCATCTCAACTGAACTTCACCCCCACCTCAGGAGTGTGTTCTTGCATTGCCCTGAGATGAGTCCCACTGCTTTTTGTGTTTGTGTACGTGTGCACACGTGTGTATGTACAGATGTATGAGCCCAGCCCTGCAGACCAGACCTGACTTACTTCTCCCAGACCTGTCTCATAACCCTCCTGGAGCTCAGCAATAAACTTAGTTGTGAGAGCTCCAGCTCATCATGTCCATCTAAAACAATCTCACTGAGCAAAAAATCTTTCTTGCTAAGATCAGGAGTAATCAAAATGCATTTTTCCTATGCTGAGTACATGTTTCATGAAAAGCCTTGCTTCCCTTCTCAAGCAATGTGAAGTCCAGAGGATCATCTCTTGGTTCTGTTATTCATTTCCTTCACTCCGGCCCTGAAGGTGTTTCTACAACTCCATGTAAATCCCATCCACTCTTATGACAACCACATGCTTCTATAAACTCCAGAGTCCCCATGATAATTCTGCATTATGTGGATATGAGAATCCCCACCTTGCCCATAGACCCATGGAAAAATATTTGTGCAGGGCCTATTCTGCATTCTGAAACACCAGCCTTTGCCCACCTCTTTGTTGTAAAATCTCTCATTGGTCCACCGAAGTGACTCTTCCTTGCAAAATCCTTTCACCTATACAACAAGGCTGGGTGTACAGTGGTAAAAACACTCTGTTTTTCTTTTGTTTTCTGCTCCCCACCTCTGAATTCATATGCATCCTCTGCTTTCTGTCCCCTTCCTCTCACTGAAGTCCTTCTCCATCTCCACCTTTCACCCCTCATCCATTCATTCTCCTCTCAGGAAGATATGCAAATGAAGTCTAATTCTAATTTAAGGGCTTCTTTGATGTAGGCTCTATTTAACCAGAAAAAAAAACCCCAATCCTGACAGCATCTGAGTTAGTTCCTGCTCTGACCTTTTCACTGCTTTTAACCTTAAGAATTCTTTGTCTTCACATCTCAGGCAGAGAGATAGGGCTATGGTTATTTAATTATTTTAACAATATGTGAACTGAGGTAATTACTTAAAAGAAAATATTAGCAGAAAAGTTTTCTTGTCTTTCTGAGTAAGGAAAAAACAAAAGCCTTCCAAAAGAAGAGAATTGTGTGGCTGGAGAATGCTTTTGCCATTACTGGGTATTCCCACCAGGTGTGGGGGGACCAGCTGGGGGTTCACAGCACCTAATGGAGCTCAGGAACAAGCAAAATGGAAGCGTCACCTTAGCGTGATGCTCCACCTCGGCAACCACGGTCTGGCTGAACAGCAGCAGGCAAACTCACCTATGGTGGCATCCTGTCAAGGGTTACCTCATGAGATCTAAGTCCCAACATAGAAATAAGTACCTACACTTGTTCTCATGCTCATTCAACATCTCTTCCTCACAATCTTTGCTACTTTTTTATTTTGTCTAGTTACTTTTGGTCTCAAATATTAATAATACATGAGTCTAAATCTCTAAGTGTTTTCAATAATTATGCACAAAACCTTGATCCAAAATCAGTAGAACAAAGACAGATGAGTCAAATATATCACTGAACTACTAGGATATGCCCACACACTAAGATGACCCCCACTTCCAGAAATGCTTTGAGGTCCTGACTTTGCTATGTGGCTCAGATAGATCAGAAATTGGCCTACCTGACTTTTGGGGACGGTCCCTCTGCAGACGTCCCCCATTTAATAAAAGGACCTAAATAACAACTATTTCATGTCAGTGATGATGTTTAATACACATGGAATCTGGGACTCAAATACATCCTACAGCGTACACATGAGATGACCACAGAAAGCATTTTCCCCTGTAAAAGAAATAGCTCAAATGTCATGGAAATCTTGGAGAAGATTGACAGAGCCAGATACAGAAACTGGAGAATTTTACTGGAAAGTGGTTGCAGGAGCATGAATACAAAGGGTATACAACTCTACAGGCTGTAAACACCAAGAATGTAATTATAGATGGGCTACTTGAGTGAGGTGTGTTTTCTAATAATGTAGAAACAGACCCTTAAAATGAGTACCAGTTGAAAGCACTAACACTGTGGAATAGCTTTTCAAATTAATTAAAAGAAGAAAACACATGAAGTTAGAGCATGAGAACAGCTCATCTTTTGTGAAGGATGAGTTAAACAGGCTGATGTTTTTCCTGTACAAAGTTTTGAAGCTTTTGGGATCAAAGTTGTATGGGTTACATGGTATCTTTTAAAAATATGAAGATCAATTAATTCATTCAGTAATGTGCTTTGAAAATAAACAGTTGCAGATATACTGTGCTTGTCACCAACTTGTGGTTCTCCCAGTTTCATGGGGGGTGTGAATTATAATTTCTCTTTGCTTGATCTTTTATACATAATAAGACGTTGCAACAGTAATTGAGACCTCCTCATTCCGCGTCAGTCAGCAAGAGAGGGTGCACACTCCCATCTTCACTCTGCCTCAGAGCAGGTCTTTCCAGATCAGTGTATGTCAGTGTGTCTCTGATGAGACAGGCACAGTATGGCATCTAGGGAAAAGGCGGCCCATAAAAAATACTTACCAATGCTCCACAAGGCAATGGTTTCCCTATTAAAGCAGAGTGATTTACAGGTGATGTGTGCAGTCTGGAAGATTAATCTAAGTATCAGCCTGGCAGTTTTCACACTGAATAAGAATAAAATTGATGGATGAAAAAGTATAAAAATATGTGCTGCATGTTTAATACATTTTCAATCTTTCCAAATAGATATGTAGGAAATCTATATCCTCCTTCCTTGGAAGAAAAATATTATTTGATCCTTCTCTAAACTACCTATACTGCAAAGCAAACATCAAGATAGACACCACAGATCTGTAACTCAATTAATACTATCACTGGGACCTAAGGGACTAATGCAGGAGTTGAGGACACATCCAATTCCACATCTCTAGGATTCTACAATTAAATCCTGACAGTCAGGAGACAGTACTGCGTGTGATCCTCCAAAGATAGTTAAAATACAAAGTCTTGGGACTTAGGGAACAAGAAAAGAAAAAAAAAGATGACTTTTTAGTTATATAACTTGTCATTAAGAAATGGTTTCACTGAAGAAGAGTGTGATAGTAACAGAGGAGCAGGAAAGAACATTTACAGTGCTAATAAAGCAGTAGGCTAATACAGCAAACCCAGTGACACCAAGGGCTGAAGATGAAAAAGTGCAAGGCAGTAAATCTTGGGGCAGATAAGTCACTCTGTCACATCTATGCTTCATTCCTGGGAAACAAGAGGAAAAGACTACACTTCAGATTTTATTGAATCTGCAGTCCATGTGCTGTCTCTGCTTCACAGAGCAACATTTACTTTTGCAGGTCCTCAACCAGCCATTGCCAAGGATTGAGGAGCACGGATTAACATCCCATGTGTGTCCATCCCAGTATTGTTTTGTCTACACTGTCACCCCAGAGGCATCCTGTACATCACATGGTGAACTGTGTACAGCCAGCTAGTTAAGATACAAAAGCTGAGGCATGTGTGGAGTGTACTTCTTGGAGCACAGAGGGTTCTGCAGGTACAAGTCCATCCACAGAGCTTCGTGTTATTCAGGCCTCAGATCATCTCCAGTCATGACTCTACAGCCGTAAGGCTGTTATTTGGGTGGGAAGCAGGGTAAGTGGGAGTGGGAGTACCCCATGTTCACTTCTGAATCCACCACATTTTCCCAGTAGTATAGATTTACTCCTCATAAACCCCAAGTAGAAGATCCATTGGGCAAAAATAGCCTTGGAATCTTTTTGTGGGTTGTTGGTTGTCTTTTTGTTTCATTGTGGTTTTGTTTTTTTTTTCTGGAAAGCTAATTATTAATTTGTAACTTCCAGAAAGCCAATTGTACAAGTCACAGTTCACTGTAGGAACTGAGGGGAAAGCAGATGACATTATTAATAGTGACTCATAAAGCAGAAGTATTCAAACAGACTCCCACATGTTATTTGTTTGTACTACTTTTGCAAAGGCAATGAGCAAATGCACTTCCTCAGAAAGGTAATCAGTATTCTATGAAATCATTACCTCAGAAAGGTAATCAGTATTCTATTTTTTTTCAAAAAAAAAATGGAAAACTATGAAATATATTTTGAAAAATATTTTAGGTGAAACATATTACTCATATTTTTACAATTTTTACAGTACTCAAAAGTAAGGTTGAACAGGCAACTTTTAACTTTATTTCTCCTCTTTCCTCTTTTCCTTCTTTCTATGTTCTTCTCTTTTTTATTTTTACACCATTCTATTGATTATAAAATAACAGAGAAAACAAGAGTTAAAATGGTACATGTTGATCAACTGAAGGAAACACTGAATGCCTCATTTCATTTAAGAAGGCAATCTTAAATGCTCTTTTTCATCAGTATTATTTCTGCCCTATTTTCAGGCTGATTTTGCAATTCTTTTCACATGCACCAAGTTTAAACTACTGTCCTTGACTCAAAAGCCCTGTGAGATGACAATCCAGCCTTCATCCTAGTTCCTTGGAGGAGAAGCCAGATACTGTGTTGTAGAGAAAGCTCAACACAAATGAGGGATCTCTCAAAAACATTTTAGCTGCATTACGACACAACAGGTGTCGACCACACTTAATGAACTGCCTTACCTTCTCTCATCTGTCAGTGATGTTAACTGTAATCCCTGTTTGTTTTATTTTTTCATTACCTCTTCAATGGTTTTTAGTGCAATCCCTTATGTGTGGAATAACGTCTCTGTACCTTCCTCCTTTGCTTCTTCACAATGTTCATAAGTGAAAGAATGAAAACAGCAGGGACACAAATTTTTACATTCTTGAATAACTAAATTATTTCTTCCTTTTATATTTCTTCTCTTTGTCTTCACAGCCCTTCTAAATTAGCTCTCCCATGCAGCTTGCTGAGTTGCCTTTTTTATTCATTCACGCAGCTTTTTGGTGGCTGGACCATGAAAATTTGTAAGGTCTTGGAGATTTGCTTCAATATTTCTCAGAGTCAAGTACATTCTGTGTAATTAAAAGAGCCCCATCAAAATCATATGCAGGGCTTATTATTAATATGACTGTCCCAAAAAGTTGTAGGGAAAGATAAAAATAAAGCATCATTTTTTCCCATTTTCCCAGGCTCTTTACTCTGTGCATTTCACAGTTGGTCTCAGCTTCATGGCACCATTGGCAGCAAGCTTCCTTTCCCTAGGTTCAACAAAAGGAGTTTTAAATGAAATGGCAGAAGCAGAGCTAAACCAGAAAGAAAACAGGCCATGGGTAGCATGAGTGTGTGTAAAAAAAAACACATGAGAAAAGAAGACTTGCAACAGTATAGTCAAGTTTCTGGAGAAACTATTCTGCTATTCTGCAAACAAATCTGTAAGGAAAAGGTGTTTGAATTAGACAACCAGTTGCTCCAAAATTCACCATAATCTAGTCAGTACATTTCTTTCAATACTACAATAACTCTCAGCACCAGCAGCATTATGCAAGCAAGTAACCAGTGGAACCACTGGGGTAAATAAATGGGTGCCCCCAAAACTGGACTAACAAAAACATGCATACAGGAAATCTCTTCATTCCACTGTAACAGAGGGAAATTCTCTTCTGACTGAAGAAAGTACTGGCACTACCTTGAAAAGTACATGAGAAACATTTGCAGCAACCTGCATGAGGAAGGTACTGAGGTGGTTGCTATGTGGCTCTCAGCTTGTAAAGCTGACGTGCTTTCCTAGTAAGAAAACAGTACTTCAACTGCAGCAAACACCATATCCAGGCACCTACAGACTGATTGCACCATACCTCCTCTAAACACTTCTTCCTTGCAGACCTCTCCCAGCTCAATGCAAATTACTGAATATTTTCTTCTAACAACTTTTATTGGCTTGATTTGTGTGCCAACACCTACTGACTTACCGCAGCCAGAACGGTGTGTCCATAATTCCTGGCATGGTGGCCCTGGCAGACCTGTGAGTCTTGGCACATGCTATGGAGCTGCCACAGGTTCCCTTTCTATTCCTGGAAATCAAAGCATCCCCAGATGCAATAATAGATGTGGGCATAGCACTTTAAATGTGCTGGTCCCTTTGCTCTTTCCTTGGCTCTACTGAGCTTGAACTGACAATGGGTAATTTGTTTCTCCCTTCATCCTGGAGGGCAGGGAGATTGCCCTGGAACTTGGTGTTGCTCATGTTTTAGTGCTAGTCATGGGCACCACACCAGCCCTCTGGCATTTCTGAGGCACTGCCTGCTTTTCACCATGCTTCATTTGTATTTTGTTTTGCTTCTGCAGCTGCTCTATTGTTACCTGATGTCATCCACAACCAACAGAAGGTGGAACTGTTGCTAATGTTCCTCTCCTTAGGCTCTTAACCAGAGGCTTCCATGGCTGGGGCTGCTCCTCAGGGCTTCTTCTGGCAGCCAAAGAAAGCTGCTGGTTTTGCCTATTGTTTTCTTGTCTGCCTCCACCCCTGTTAATCTTCCCTGTGCTGGTCTATAGCAGATCCTTCTTGCACCAGGCAGGTGCTTTGTCCTGTGCAATTGTGCTGTGCTGGGCCAATCACAGGGTCACTCAGACTGCTCACCTTTCAAAAACTAGTCATCTGCCATCATCATAAAAGCATCTGACTCAAAGTTTGCTTTGGCAAAACATGTTTAAAAATATACATTGTCAGTTGTGTGGCAGGAGAGGGAGTTCAGAAATTTCCATTTTTACAAATGAACTCTTATGGATGGGTTGTCAGGCTTTGGAACACACTGCCGAGGAAGGTGGTTGATTCACCATCCCTGGAGACATTAAAAAGACACTTAGAGACATGATATAGTGGTCAACTTGGCAATGCTTCGTTAAGAGTTGGACTTGATGATCTTAGAGGCCTTTTCCAACCTGAATGAATCTATGATTCTATGTGTGCATCCTTAGAAGAGATAGAAAAGGAGAGAACAGTTTTTAGATTTTCTCAGAGCTGAAGAAGCCTTGCACAACTCCAGGTACGCTGTCAGCCAGGCATTTACTCCCTGACACTCAAACACAGACCTTGCTTACTTGAGGTATGCCTCTGTCTTCAAGAAGGGAAGAAAACAGTCTAGCTTTTAAAGACAACTGTTTGGGCAAACCTTTTATTGCCCAGTCCACTGTAAAAATACCACATCTTGTACACACTACTAATCACCTCCTTGGTAGCAAGATTGATTTAAAAACATGTTTCAATTCAAAACTTTTGTCTCAATTGCAATTAGAAGACTCAATGCTTTCTTCTTAATTAACATGTTTACAATTAAAATTGAAATTATAACTGTATATTTAGCCCTAAATATAATATATATTAACAATCAACTTTAGTTAAAATAGGCCTTAAACCAGTATACACTGCTGTTCTGATGGGTGAAATTAGGGAAGTCACTGTCTGAGCACCAAAACCCAGCTGTCCTTGAAGCAGTAAACCAGCTCTTGACAGAAGCAGTCTTCTCTGCAAATGCCAAGAGGAGAATTTCTTCTTTTCAGCTTACTTCAATATCAATTCCAAATAACTGGCTCATGCAAACTTGAGAAATGATGGCAAGCTGAAAATCAGGAAATCTTATTTTCCTTTTCCTATTGAAGAATAGAAATAATATGTAGAAGAGCATGAACTGTTAATTCTAAAATCTTAAAAGCCAGGTATAAGCATAAACAATCGGTTCAAAAGTTTGAAATGCAAGACCTGCTGGCTAAGTTAGCTTCTTTTTCCTCCTAACTGTGAAACATTTCAGTGGCCTTAACACAATATATAAGCCAGTCACCACAGCCTAGCTATAATCACGCTGATCCCTGACACCATTTTTATCTTTTGCCTTGGTGCTTCCATCACCTTTGACATTTAGAGACACATGTCTGGGGTAAGATGTGCTTCCTACCAGTTTCTCTAACAAACACATCCCACATACTGTCCTCATTGCTGATTGGGAAGCTTTTGACTTATACCTCCAGAGTTACAGGCAGACCTCAGAATGGACCACAATAACTTCTGACATCACTGTCCCTCAATGGCCTCGGCCATGACACCTGGCTCTCTCCTGGCTCATGTGCCTGCGTGTTCTCCACATGGTCACCATGGCAGGGATCAGCTGACAATGGCCAAAGCCAGGGTGCACGCGGGGTACTTGCACAGACTCCGGAGCTCAGAGGTCTCCAGGACTCTCACTAGAGACAGCACCAAAAGGAACAATTACAGAGTGATCTGCAGAGCAATTTCAATTAGATACAACAAGTGGAGAAACTCCCCTGGAGTCGACACATAACCAGAATAACGACATAGCTTTACGGTATTTGAAGTGAGGCCGGAAATCTGATGTCAGAAATCTGAGTTGGACTAAGCTTTGATAAGCCACATTTGAGGAGACATGGAAAATTTTTTAAGTCTGACTTTTTCCTAAAATAGCACTTGTGGTTTTATTTTTCACAATCTTATTTTAGCTGAAAAAAAATGAAAAGACTTTTACTGAAGGTGCTGAATTCTTTTCTGCCAGGAAGAACTTCAGAATTTTCAGGGAGTTGTTTCAAGCAAAACATGAATGCTTCTCTTAACAGAAATGTTCATAAAAAATTACATGTTCAAAAGAGCATTTAAAAACAGTAACCACAGATAATACCTGTTTCTGGCACCTCATCCTTAAATCCTCTTAAAACTTGCAAGACTCTCTTTTGTAGTGGACCCACCATACTAGGACACCAAATTATGGTCTCAGTCAACAAAATAAAAATAATAAATAAATAAATAAATAAATGAAAAATAATTTTGAGATGGCTGCAAGCAATTATTGGCACAGTGAAAAAAACCAAATTAATTCACACTGTGAAATAATTATCCTCAGTATCACTGGCAGCTATCTTTGACTTTATGTCATTACCACTATTATTACTCTTCCCATCTGAACTCTTATGAACTGAAATTGACTTCTGAGGAGCACCTTTCCATGTTCCTAAAATTCCATGTCTTAGTGAAACCCCAAATTGCTCTTGCTCTTTTAAATCTCAGTTTTATCATCTCTTGAGAGCTTCTTCCAAGCCTTCTGGCAGTTAGCACTTTACTTAAAGTTTCAGTTCCAGGAATCAATTACTTACATGGAAATCTGAACTGAATGCTTACAGCATTCAGAACTGTATGGAAATCAAAACCAAAAAATTACTTATATATTATAAGGCAAATAAAAATGTCCATGAATGATTACTTTTAATAATCATATTATGTTTAAGTTAATGTCTTGATTTTAGGGATCTTTATAGGTGACATTTGTTCTGGAAGCTGTTGGTTACCATCTTCCAGGAGCTCTGTGTCTGCTATTAAAATGGTTGCTATGAATAATGCACTCACCTCTTTCTGCATTTGTAGAATTTTTATCAATGCCCTACAGTGTTTAGTAACCAAAACCAGAAGTTAACCCACCACACTTTGTTCCACAACAGTCTTGCTTTTATTATTCTTGGAGCCAGCAATGCAAACTGAAGCTCCTATCTTTTTCTAAATATTCCCTGTCCCTAATACCCATTGATTCTTCTGTACTTCATCTTCTTTAAATTATCTATCCAGCAATGTGTTGTTTCTGAGCACAAAAGTTCAACAGACAGCAGAAATGTCCCAGCACATTGAGTTGAAACCTGCAAGGATTCAGTTTTCTTCCCCCTTAACTGTTTCTTCATTGTCCCAATTCATTCCCATTATATGTGTTGCAGCCATGACTATCTTTGGTGTTGTTTACAGCCTTTGCCTATCTTGTGCACAATTTACCATGTATATCTGAAATCCACTTAGAGACAGATAACAACAAATGGTTTCCTGCCACTTTATAATGTATTATGCTCATTCTGGACAGAGCTAAGTTCACTGGACAAAAAAAATCCTCGTGACTTTATATTTCTTGTCTCTGTTCATGTCGTTGAAATTAGGTATCAGACAAACCAAAACTAATGTGGTGACTTCAGAAACCTCTACCATTGTATGTTTAATTTCAGCTGAAAGTTCTTCAATTTCATTTTTATTCCAACAGGAAATCTCCAACATTTGTGTACATTACTTTGTTGTTATTACCGAAATGCTCAAGTTTATCCTTGAAAATACCATTTTTACCACTGAAGGGAATGACATAAAAGTAATAGTATTGTTATTAAGGCCCTAAAAAGATCAGTTACCATTTTTGGTGCAGTGCCCCCTTGACAGATCTATTAAGGACATTAGCTGGCAACACATCACTTTTCTGAAGCCTTTTCTAAGGTTAATATTTAATGCTCTTGGCACAAGGTTTTTTTCCTCAATAAAAATCAGTGAAGCTCTCAGCTTGTATAAACTAACAGCACTATTGCCAGATCTGACTACGGATCCATCTGAATATCTGTCTTTCTTTTATTTGAAGTTCCTTATAAGAAATCTACTCCTTATATCATTACCTACATTACTTTATACAGTACTGTTTATAGCACCAACAAAAGATACCAAAGCATTACCAAAAATCATCCTGTTACCACATGTGATGAGTCACCATCTGTACACATTTCATATGGTCAGTGTATCTTCATAGCTGAACAATGTAAATTAGCTACTTTTTAATTATCAGTAAATCAAAAACTTGCTGCAAACATTCCAGCCTTTGTTGTTCATTTTTAACTAGCAGAAGAAAGAGGTGTGGAGATCATTGTGCCAGAGAAACAAATGCAGCAGGGCAAACAGTAAGCAGACCTTCTAAGTTGGGTAAACTTAGTCCCTGTGGGCTGGTGAGCACTGATCCACCTTCTGACCTAGACTGCTTGGTCACTGCTTTCCAAAGATCCAAGTCTCCCTGTCCCAAAGCACTGGCTATGTGACTTAGGGTGCTATGGCCACCTAGACACAAGCCTGCAGCGTTCATACCACAGACTGCTCTAAAACCTCACCCAGCAACCATGAAAAACAGTTCAACCAACTGTTCCTTTTGGATACGAATTCATGTCTGCAACAACAATTTACAACAGCAACAGCACCATCATTTCTTAGTATGTCTTCATTTACATCACGCATACCATGATTTGTGGAAGCTGTGAGTTCACAGGCATCTTTCTTTGAAAGAAAATGTCTAACATTGATTTTACGTTACCCTTTGGCATAAAACATAAGAACAACCATTGTAGTAATTTCAATTTTTTTTTTTGTTTTTTGCACACAGAATCTAAGATGGACCTTTTCTCCATCCACCAAGAAGATTTTTCATGAAGTTCATGAACTCATGAGATAATGTAATCAAAAAAGGAAATACTTGAACATTTATTTGCAATATAAATATTTATTAAAAAACACTCATTGGACTAATATTAAACAAGGATTCTGAAGAGATGGAGAATAAGGGATTTAGGCTACCACATGAAAGAAAAACATATGGAACAGTGCTAGTCCAGGCTCTCAAGGGGTAATACAAAATCTGTTCTTGGTCCAAAAGCTGTGAGAAATGCACTTGTCATTTTGTCATACGTACTTTGACAGAAAGGTCAAAGGAAGAATTTATGGGAATAGTACAGTCATTAATGCATGCTACAGACAAAAAGTGATCAATCAAACCACAACCCACTGCAAACTCCTCAACTCTGTTTTCTTCTCTTTCAGATCTCAAAGCCTTATATAATGCAGTACTTTTCCATCTTCATCATTTGAAGCAAAGTGGCAATGACAAATTTTTTTCAAATTCAAAGATTCTGACTAACATTTTGATGACATTCTCAATCCAAAAGAATACATTTTCATGTTTTTCTCTGAACCATCACATACTGCTGCTTTTAAAAGGTCATTTCAACTGACATTCATGAGTATGAGAGAGAGACTTTTTCTCCTGTAAAACATTGCAGAGACTTGATTACTGTTTCACCTCTCAGCATTTTTTTGTTGAAGAGTAAACCACCAAGTCCCCTATGTTTTCCTCTCACCTCTTCTTATCCCAGACATTTTTCAGCAGGGGCCTAATTGTCAGAAGTTGCAAAGGGTCTGATGCATGAGTGAGATGAAAATCATTTTGTATTGATAATCTTAATGATCTTTTGCTAGCCAATGAAAACTTTGATTCTGAAAGTCTGTGAAGAGCAAAGAGAATGATCCTTTACCCAAGAGGCAGCATGATGGCAGAATTTCACCGTCTTTCCTAAGTTCATCTGCTTTGGAAGCAGCCATTTCCCAGGGAGGAGACTTAAACAAAAGAAGAGAGGGTTTCTGGCTGATAGGAAGGTAAACTCATCAGCTGAAAAACATCTGAATAAGCACACTGTCATAAGAGTGGTAAAAATTACCAACAGTAAAAAGAAGACATATTTTAAAATTTTCCAAGTGACTAAGGAACACGTTAATATTTTGTGTTAACCATTTTTTTTCCTGTAACATTTAGGATATTAAGTAAAACAAAACAAAAAAAAAAAGCTGAAACCTGTTCACAGCTTCCTGCTAGACTCTCAGCATGAGAAGTCTGTTGGCTTTTTACCCAGAGCAGCTCTGCATTCCAAAATCCTAAATGCATTTGACTTCTTATACCAGACACACTAACAATGACAAGCACTTATCTGGCAGTCTTTAGTCCCCACCACAGAGCAGCACAAAGCTTCCTTCAGGTTTGTGCAGGAGGTTGTGGATGGCAGTAGCTCCTATGACAAAGCCAGCACATCCTACCTACCCTGCATTTCCAGACAGGTATTGCAGTGCAAGCCTGGGAAGGGAGATGAGTAGGAACTGAAACCTTTTTTCTCTCCCATCTTTGATGCTGTACTTCAAGTAGTGAAGAAATGGGAAGATGGAGCTGTTGTATCTAACAGATTACTTTGTCTCTTCCACAAACTCCTATGTGCTGGGGAGTGCTCAGCGTCTCTCCTTTCTCAGTGGAGCAGAACTCTATCTGGCCTGTGAGGAGATCACAGTGATATTTGGTCAGTGATATGGATACAGGGGATGAATAACTCAAGCCAGATTTATAAATATGTCCTTTATAAAGGACAAAAATAAAAAGCACTTAAAAAAATGCCTCTGCTGTTGGAAGTAAATTCAGTGGATATGTTAGATGGAGTTAATGATTATATCAAGCATAACCCTCAAATGAAAAAAAGCCTTGTCATAAGGTATTTCAGATCGGAAGCTGAGGAAGAAACTGGGGGAAACACCAAAATTTCAGAAGAGGCCTTGTGTTTTGAATCATTGTGGCCTACAACAGCACAAAAAATACACAGCTCACCTTCAAGGGAAAGAAGAAACAAGGATTAATGTGGGACATTGGTCTGGGGTTTGAAAAAGTTTACTGACGTTGCAAGATGTGATGAAGAAGGAGAGCTCAATGTAAGCTGGAAATGAAAAACATGGGAGCACAGGACTATTCACAATGACAAATGGGTCAGGAATGACTGCTGAGGAACATCTGTGCTGGAAAGAACTGGAGGACCCTGGTGGACAGCAAACTCAGCCACTGTCCAGAGTTCTTCTTAGAAGATGTGAAGGTTGACAGCACTCTGAGCTGTATGAACAGTGACATTGGACCACATCTACATACCATATCCAGTTTTGGTCCTCCCAGCATAGCATAGATATGGACAAATTGGAGTGGACTCAAGGGAATAGGTGCTGAGGACTGGAGCACTTTTCCCATGAGGAGCTGGGCTGGGACACCTAATAGTACCACTGCCTTCCAGTGCCTACAGGGGGTCACTAAGAATATGGGGCTGAACAGTTCATACTGACGCATGGGGAGAGCATAAAAGACAATGGGCAAAATAGTGACAAGAGAGATTTATCCAGAGTATAAGGAGTTTTTCCGGACAAGATGGTTTAAGGTCTTGGTATGGGCCTTCAGACGCCTTTGAATAGGCTTCCATCAGTACGGTATCGTATGTAGATACCGTCCTGATCATCGAGGTCTGCTGAGGCCCTTTGGAGCATCATGCTAAAGAAGACGGTGAATAGGGTAGGAGCGAGAACGCAGCCTTGTTTCACGCCATTCTTAATTAAAAAGGGCTCAGAAAGTGTGTTGTCATATCTGACTTGGCCGTGCTGATCCTCATGAAGTGAGATGATCATTTTAAGGAACTTGGGGGGACAACCTAAA
>NW_016690248.1:4499165-4633836 GCF_001604755.1 Lepidothrix coronata | reverse complement strand
TCTTTCTGCTGTGCCTTTTGCAATCGGATATGTCTGTCACGTATTGGCCTCATAAGCCACCAACGTGCCTGTAGGGAATGTGGATAGAGCCTTCCCAAATCTTCGTTCGCGAAGCCTCGCCATGATGATGATGATGAAGGAGTTTTTCCCCATGAGAACAGTCATGCAGCAGAACAAGTTTCCCCAAAAGGCTGTGCTATCCCCAACCGCTGAGGTTTTCAAGACCCAAGCAGACACAGCTATGAGCAGCCTGATCTGGACCCAGAGCTGGCCTTTCTTTGGGTAGAGGTCTGGAGCAGAGACTTCCAAAGTCCAAACTGAATTCTTCTGTGGTTCTTCAAAAGTTAAAGTATCAATGATTCATCCCAAAGTTTCATCTTGAGCAATAATAAATATTTTAGCAAAAGTTGTATTAGAGTAAAAAGTTCTTGGGTGCAAAGAAGGAACTAGACTCTCATTCTAAGACTATATATGCAAATTTCAATTTGAAGTGAAAATACTAAGAAGCAACAAGTGAACAGAAATAAACAGTAGATGCAGCTTCTTTCCCTTCACTTTAAATTTTCCCAGATGCCTTGGTTAGAGGTTGCAAATCGGTACTTTCATCATAGGGAGTCTGCCTTCTGCTCTTAATCCCTCTGAAAACACTTCCATCAAAGCTGTTTCAAGACCCCAAAATTTAAGAGAGATTTGACAGGAAAATGTGAAGGTGTCTTTGCTTTCATAGAGAAATAAAATAGCTGGTTTCCCTGGTCTCTATAGCGACAAGATAAATATGACACAATACGATAATATGATAAGCATTAACAAAAGAGCACATCATCTTGGGTGAATCTTTTATCTTAACTTACTCTTATAACTTATTTTAAAGCCCACTCCTGATATTATTGTATTTAAGTTCTTTTTTGCACTTTTTGGAAACTCTGGTTCATGCTCATTCCTGCTATAAATCTACTGATTCCCACTAACAAGAATAAGTATGTTTCTAAGACTATCACCAAAGAGAAAAAAATATTTTCTTTAAAGTGGCACAGCATTTTTATGAGAATATGCCACTTTGAGGATTGTTTATCACAAGTAAGAGAATTTCCACGCTGATGACCATCATTATTACAAGTGAGTACACGCCACTCTATTTCAGTTATACACATTTCTCTCACATCATAACAAGGCTAAAATGATGTGATGAACCTGGGTTTGGCACACTGAGCCATCAGGAAAATCCACAGCACTGAGGTGCAACATGTCTCTTAGAGACACTCCTGTGATCATGTTCCTTTAAACTGACTTTTCACTGAAGTGGCTGGATCAAGATCTAGAAGTGAATTTCAGGGTCAGACAACAGGGCATGTATAGGAGCTCTTCATATCCCAGGATACACATCTAGTCACTATCTTCCCTATACAAACACAGAGACTATTTCCATGGGATAGCAAATTTTCATCCTGCATTCAGGCAAGTGTTCTTTTACAATGACCTACACTGGATCTTCCGATCTCCAGGGGGAAGGAAGGTATCGTACACTTGCCCACTCTAGAGAGACGGTAATGTAGCTGGATGCCCTCCTCCTTCTATTCCAGTAAGTGTGGCTTAATTACACACACACAAGTATGAACGAGCAAATAGATCCTCTTGTTTCAATTCTAGGAATTTATACCATTGCAGGTATGACTTTCCAGTGGTATGTCATTTAAGTCTCACTGTTTGTAAATTTCAGTAATTAAATCCTTATTTATATGAATAGATCTGCTAAAACATAATGGGAGCTGCCTGTGTATATCTTGAGACATGCAGCTCATGCTGCAGTTGCTCAGACTAAAACACTGCTCTTTTCAATTTATATTAGACTGTGCAGTGTTACACATCACCAAAAGGAAAGGCAATGGGAGGGAATGGATGTCACCACGTCTGATTTACACTGCGCTTTGTGTTCTCACTGCTCCTGATGGAAAAACTTTGCAAATTACCAGTTAAACTGTCAGCATATGAAAGTCACATGCAAATAGCCATATCCACTTCAAGGCTGTGAAAAATCAGGCCCTCATGTTTCCTACTAATCAGGATACGTATCAGGTATCCTCTTGGCAGCAAATGGATCATGTAGCAAAGACAGAACATGCCTAGTATCTGAGATGAAAAAAAGGTAATAAAGCTTCATTTATATCATGTATTGGCCCTTTTGGACAGTCTTTGGAGCATTACTGATGTTGGTCCCATGTGATAGTTGCCTTTTGAAGACCTTCATCTATTTGAAGCTTTTCAAACACTTTTGAAAGAATGTCTACAAAGTCCTGCAAATGCCAAGAGCAGTTGATTTAACATGACTCTAACTAAGGCAAAATGAACTGAAGCAATTTCTCCTGTCCCTGCAGGTACTGTGTTGAAATATTTTATCTGAAGTCTTCAGAACTATCCCATTGAAAATATCTCTTAAAAAGTATGCACTGTACATAGGGAGGGGAAAATCCCTAAAATCAATGTTGTTATTGCGGTCCTAATAGGCTTTGCCATATTCTAGGCAGTCTAGTTTTGATAGCGGCAAATTTCATTAAGATCTATCTTGAGACACCACACAGTTTCAAAACTCTTTAGAAGTCAGAGTCTTCCTTCAAAAACATTTCAAGCAAAGGCTATAAAAATACTACTAGGGGTCTTTTCCTTGATTGCAGTGGTACCTCAGGGAAAGGAGTTACTGCAACCTTTGTAATTTGGTAATAAGGGGCTACTCTCTGTCCTTTAAAGTGATTTGAGTCAGACTCTTATTTATTGCATTATAATGTCGTGTGTGTGATGTCTGTTTATTGTTTCTATCTCCTCCCACATATTCCTCTGTCAAGATGTTTCTGCTGATGCTATATTTTGTTCATTCCAACAGAATCCTGCCAGGTAAGGATATGAAAAATAGAATTAGTGACAAACATGTAATCTTCATGAGAATTACGTAATTTACAATTCACATGATTGAATATGTATAACATAGTCTGAAGAACAGTATGTACATTTCTATGAAGTATGTAGTGCATAGGGAATGGGAATTGCTGAGAAAACTTTGGAAAGCCACATTAAAAATGACAGCTTCTAGGCAGAATAGGAGCAGTCTGCAAAAACTGTGTTCTCATCCTGGGGCCCAAGAGGGGTTGTTATTAATTTACATTACCTTAACAGGAGGAAGGCTTTCATAGAGGAAAGAGAGAGCAAAAATAATTCCTTTCCAAAAGAGCTGTTATTCAAAGGAAACTCCGTTATATTCCTGAATAGATTTGAAACCTTTTTTTTAAAAAGCAGGTAACTTTCAGTCAGATTGCTGACCAATTGTTGTCATATTGTGCTTTCCTAGCACTGCAGTAACTATGCGTTGCATGGAGATTATAGCCCATAAACAAAAAATTTGTACCAGCCCATGCTGCAGGATGGCCTCAATACTGCAACATCCAAAAGAAAAGAAAAGCATTCACTTCAGGAATAAACATGGTCTATTCAAGAGCTGTGGGTCATGGGGGATTATGCTGAGCCTCCACCCCCCCAACACCTGCCGCACCAATACCACCATTAGTGGGAGAGGATACAGGCAGACCTCTAACTCATTTTTGTCTCAAGTGTAGGGATTTTTTGTGTAAAACATGTGATCATTTTAGCTCTTGACTCCCTCGTTGGTCCCTCTTGGAGGCGTGCCCTGACCTGTCCCACTGACAGAGATCAGAGGCCAGAGAGACAAAAGCTAGTATCATTGGGGAGAGCTGGCTGATGTATAAAGGGCTGGCAAATATGTAAGGAGCCATTTTTGTAGCCATTTTCTGCCATAATGTTTGGCTATAAGCTCGTGTCCAGAGAGGTTCTTGTCCTGGAAATACTGTCTCCAAGGAGGGCACAAAAGACAGCACCTCACTGTGTACAGGCTGACACTGACAGTGCTGACCATCAGTTCTCGCAAACACAAAGTGGTTTATAACCAAGGAAGCTCTATCCCTTACCAGCACACCTGTCTGCTGGAAGTTCATCTCTCTCCTCCCTAGGTATTTCCTTCCTACTCTGCAACTCCTTTTCCCTCTAGAAAAGCTAGGTGTCTCTGACTGTCATTTGTATTCTTTTCCTCATTAACATTTTCCAGTAATTTAGTCCATGTTTATTACTCGTTGCACATAATAGTAGTGCTGGAGTTCCCTCATGTCTGCACTGTGTTCTCAGTTTCCTATTGAAAATATTTCCCTAAAAATATTTCCCTCCTTTCCATAACGACAAAAACCTCTCTCAGTCAACTTCCACATACCCTATTTTCCAAAGACGATAAAGCCACCTTACCATGTAGCTCAGTCCTTCATTTTATTGCTGTCAGTCTGGTATGGCTTATACTGTGCTACTTCCACAGAATCACAGCCTACCTATAGCTAACCTTCCACCACTGAGTACAAGAACTCACCTTTTTCCAAAGGGACTCTCATGCACACATCTTCACCCAACATTTGTCATTTGCAGGCATGAAAGTAGCTTTAGAGGACTAACAGCTGCATGTGAAGGTAAAGTCAAGAAAGGTGAAGTTATAGAAAAATAGAATCAGCACAGTAAAATACCTTGCCAACATTTCTGGTGAAGCAACAAAATATCATATTAAGGCCACACTCAGCATGGGACGCAGGCCAGTTTTGAGCACAGATGCTAGCCAAGAGCCCCCATAACATTGTTAGTTGCCATGATGAGGAAAAAATGAAAAGACATTTGTCAAGGAAGAGCTATGGTCATAGTGACTCAGTGAGCCAGGAAATGTGAGCCAAGCTGATGTTTTGTGCCACCCTAATCCCCAGATAGCACTGTGAGAGATCCAGAAAAGACAGCATATCCCCTGTGAGGCTCAGCTCAGCAAAGATGAGGTTTCAATCGATGCTGTACAAATAGTAGCAAAACGGGGAAGCATACAGCACCGATGAGTCCCTCATAACATAGAATTATAGAATCATAGAATCATAGAATGGTTAGGGTTGGAAGGGACCTTGAAGATCATTAAGTTTCAACTCCTTTGCCATGGACACCTTCTACTGGACCAGGTCGCTCAGAGCCCCATACAACCTAGCCTTCAACACTTCCAGGGATGGGAAGTCCACAAGTTCTCTGGGCAACCTGTTTCAGTGCCTCACCTCCCTCACAGCAAAGAATTTCTACTTAATATCTAATTTAAACCTACTCTCCTTCAGCTTAAGGCCATTCCTTTCTTCTCCTATCACTACATGTCCTTGTCCAAAGTCCCTCTCCAGCCTCCTTGTAGGCCCCCTTTATAAAGTAAGGCTGCCATAAGATTTCCCCAGAGCCTTCTCTTCTCCAGACTGAACAACTCCAACTATCTCAGCCTGTCTTAATAGCAGAGGTGTTCCGGCCTTGTGATCAGCTTAGTGGTTCTCCTCTGGACTTGTTGGATCCAGTCCAGATCTTTCTTATATTGGGGGTTACAGTCTTGGGCACAGTACTCCAGGTGGTGTCTCACCAGAGTGGAGTAGAGGGGGAGAATTATCTCCCTTGATCTGCTGACCATGCCTCTTTTGATATAGCCCAGGATGCTGTTGGCCTTCTAGGCTGCAAGCTCACATAACAGTTAATTTCCTATTGATCTCAAATGAGATGTTAACCTGATTAAGATGGAAAAAAAGAAATTTCATCAAAGGGACAGCCAAAGTTTTTACAGGATGCAACAGACAGCATGACTAGCCTACCATTTTCTGTAGATAAAAAAGCAAAATAATGCACAGTTTTTCTTGAAGCAGACTAAGAGTACTTTAATGTTAACATCTAGCTGAAACTATTTCAGAGATACTGTGGTTTTATGCAAGCTGAATTTTCAAAAAAACTGTATTAAAATCCTAGGAACCCATTGCTGGATTTGTATCTGTTGTTTCAGAGACATGGGAGGGCTGTAAGAATAGATGCTGAGAAACTATCTGATAGATGCAGCAAACTAACTGGAACAGAAAGCATTGCATTAATGAGCAGCAATTTTTTAAGACATGCCTTGAGTTGTTTCATCATGCAATTTTGCTAAAATCATTTGTTCTCTATTTAGATGAAAATTATTGCAGTGGGAAACTTTTTTTTCATTCATCTTTTTAAAAGAAATTGTATCATTTTTAACACACTCTTTTCTACATCTTTTACGTAGTCAATTACAAGTTGGAAGCTCTCTCTTTCCTTTATTTTAACGAGTTCTAAAAAATGAAGCAATGAAATGCATAAACAAATGAAAAACTTCATTGTGCATGTAATTGAAAAATTATTTTAAAGTCAACTTGTTGTGGCAAATGGCAAGTCTATGGATTGAGAGCAAGAAAAGCCCATTCTGTCTTCATATCATCTTTAATTTTACTTATAAAAATTGCCTCTTAGCAGTTCTTTAGTGGTTTATCTAATTTGTTATATTGATTTTTTTTGTGGCAGAGAAGAGAAATCATGGTCTTATGAACTAATAATGAGCTCAGCAGAAAGGTTTTGCTATAATTATGTCAATAGTTTAGAAGTAATCTATATCCAAACTCAATAGAGGATTGCACTACCTAGAAAATATCCAAGTGGAAAACAGCTTGGTGAGGGCATTAGTACACACCCAAATGTAGGGTAGATTTGCATACAGTTGAGACAATCAGAAAAGAGGGTCCTTATCAATTTCATGAAATTAAGCCAAATCACCAGAGTACCCCAAACACACAGACTGGCACCGGGCACTCTGTTCTCCTACTTCACAGGGTTCAAAGTAGGTTTCAATTTCATTTCACTTATATTGCATCAGACAGCTTCAGAAAACCAGAGAGAAATAAACCACAATGCCACAGTAGTGAAGAATATTTTGCTGCTTTTTTTTTCAAAAGACAGTCTCCTGAGCCAGGCATTTGAATCATAAGGACTTCTGGGATGGGATTTTCACTCAGAGATCTCCATTCTTACGTGGATTAAGAGGATTAAAAACCATTAAATGACCATCCTCCAAGTCCCTAAAGCAGATTTGCCTTTTTCTATCCTCCTTCAACTGGGGCAGACTTGGGGGTAACAAAGTACTGCACAAAAGACTCCCTTAGCATGACAAAAGGTGAAACAATCCACTGAACTGCCAATGTACCAGACAATGAAGTCGGTGCAGTCTACTCAGCTCATTTTCATCAGAACAAATGGTATCAAACTTGGCAATGGCATTGTTCTTAAACTTGAACGTGGGGCTCTTTTTTTCTCCCCTCTTCTCTTTTTTTTATTTTTTATTTTCCCATCCAAAGCTCAAGGTGTCATATTAATTATTTAAATCTTCAGAAGATTTCAACTGTATCCTCCAAGGCTCTGCTCAGTGCCAGAAGGTCTCCAATCTGCATTAGCTTTTGTTAATTAGAGCTGAAACAAGGACTTTGATCTCAATGAATATAATAACAAAAAAAACCCCCAAAACTTCCTGTGTGATTTATCTTTTACCTATTTTCTGCCTTTGCTGTTTTTCCACTCTATTAGACTTTGATTTACCTTGTCTGAGTAACATTAAACAACTCTGGTACAAAAGAACTTAAACAGCTTCAAAAGCCTGACTGAAATGATAGTTAAATGCTACATGAAGTGATCCTGAGTCTTTAAAGTTTGAATGAAAATGACACAATTTTACTTTATTTTATTTTATTTTTTGCAAGCAGGGGCTGGCGTCAGGGGGGTGGGGGTTTGTACAGCATGGATGCTTGTCTACTGATGTCAAATATCACAGGTTTTCCTGTTGGGATTGATCTTTCCTCATTAAGAGCCTTGTTTCTAGAGCTATAGTGCTGATAGAACAGAAGGCCAGCAATATTCTGCAAGATGTTCCTCATGCATCAGGCTTACCCTGAGTTTGTAGCGCTGCTTAGATCCGAGAGGGTCACTGCCAGGGCTTGCCTTGTTAAAATTTTTCTCATTAACATTTATCTTACTGAATAGCTCTGAAAGGCAAATTTTTTAAGTCCAAAAAGAAAAACTAGCAAATTTTCGTGTCAGATGAGGTCTGGTTGTATATTCACTTGAGCAGGGACGTATCGTTATGGTCCCCTAATATGAAAAAAATAATCAAAGAATATCCGAAAATGCTGCAAGTGAAATCTACATCTGAGATTTAGGAGATACATGAGGGTAAATTTTCATTGTGATGGACAAAGAGTTGCGCATACAGCCTTCATTAATAACAACTCACAGTGCTGAAAATGTGCCCTGTATCTTTTACATAAGGCTTGCTACAGAATGGTGCAGCCCCAGGAGACTGGTCACTCATGGTTTATCTCATTTTAGGCAGAATAAATTAAAGGATATCTTGTGAATTCTGGGCAGAAAGTAGGAAAGTTAAAGTGAATAATCTTAAAAATAATAGCTAAGAACTCTGATAACCTGCTGGAGGCACCAACTGAAACAAAGGACATTTGTCTAGAAATGAATAGTATTTTGCTGGGGAAGTTTAAAATGGATTGAGAGACAAATGTTGCACTGCTAAGGTCTGGTTTCTTCCAGGGGACCGTGACAGCCAGGACAATGGTAGCACAGAACCTCTCTGCTCATAGCATCAATGTGCTTCAGATCCAGGTCTGCAAACAGGTTGGGAATTCAATAATAGTCAGATTCATGCCCTGACAAAACCCATGGCAGACTTTAAACTAGTTTCAAGACCAGGTTGGCTGAGTTTTTGAGTAACCTGGTTTAGTGGATGGTGTCCCAGCCCATGTCAGGGGGTTTTGAACTAGATGATTTTTGAGGTCCCTTCCAACCCAAACTATTCTATGATTTGATGATTCAAGAGGCTCCCTGTCAGGCCCTGACTCATGAAAGATGCTACCACTGAGTCCCAGTGTATTTGTGACTGGTTAATTGGTAGTCTAAGACCACTGTTTTGCTACTCCCATGCCTTTTTTCTCTCTTGTTAGTTTATTTTGCATATGGTGGTGGTGGTGGCAGGTAAAGGGCACATTTCCAGTCACACATTTCATCAGAAGGTTATAAGTGATGCACTGAGGAATAATTTTAGTCATTGATGCAAACCACAAACTCTCATTGGTTTCTGCTCCTTTGGAGTAGAATTGGGGGGGTTTTTTGCAAAGTCAAAGAATGTTACAGGTCAACTGGAGGCAAAATTTTACATAAAGGCAAAAGTTTCATATCAGGACCATATCCTTGTTTCCCACATGCAGGCGTACCTGGTGTCTCCTTTCCTGTCTTCCCCCAGCCTTCATACTACCAAAGATTAATGATTTCTGGAGTTTCCCTAAAAGTCTGAGATTCATAAAACCAGGAAGGGCATGGTGGGAGTCAGTGACCCACACTGACAATGTGTAATCTGCCACATTCCTTGAGCCACAACACCCAAGCACAGCCCCTGTGGTTTTGCTCAAAGGTATTGCTTTTTATGGGACCGAATCTCCCTTCTCATAGTCTTAAAGGATGGTAGTAATGACTGCATATTTTAAACAAAAAATACTGAAAGCATATAGAAACCATGCTGAAGCTCCTGCATCACGAAGCAGGAGTGATGGGGCCCTGCTCCATACACCTGTGCATCCCATCTCCCTCACTGTCTCTCTTTGCTCCAAGACTATTGATTCTGTCTTTACTTCACATTCATTTGTTGGTACAGCTTAGCTGAGTGCATGTCAGTGCTATCACAGGCATACATGGATTTCTTTGCTCACTCAGACTTCTTCATTTGTCCTGTTGTCTGGGATCAGAACAAGTGCCAATTGCTGTTCCATGCTTTGCTCCCAAGAGAAGGGGCCATAGTGTCCCACAGACACAAATCCAAGACACCCCTTGATAGTCTGGGAGGGCACAAGGGTGTAGTAGGGTCAGGCTACCCAGCAGGCATGTGCCAGGGCCGGGCTGACTGCTGTGGGTCTTAGCAAGATGTGCATGAGACATTACCCCTCAGTGCTTGTGAATCCACACCGTACGCTGACTGGAACAGTTCTACAACAAATGCTTAGAGCTGCCTGCAGACAGAAAGGACAGGAATTTCAAGAGATTGAATAAACTTCCCCAGTGGTGTTCAAAATTCAGGTGATGCTATCCAGTGGCCTTCAGAAAACTTCCCTGGAAAGAAACAGTTGAAGTTTGCTTTGAGGTTTAGGTTTTGAACCAAACATCTTTGTTGTTTTTCCCAAGCTGCCTTTTGTTTGGCAGAAGTCAAGCCTGTGATGATAGGATAGGCAGTGATAGGCCATGGAGTGTGTAGAAAATGAGGACAAGTAGCTTAATTCTAGGCAAAAGAGCAGAGAGAGTCTGGCGAGAGAAGGAAGTCAAAGCTATGCAATAGGAAAATAACCATCTCTGTAGCACTTTTTTGAATAGATATAAGGGCAGGGACATGGCATTCATCGATATTAGAGAAAAGGCTGTTGAAGCAATAGAGACACAACAACAATTCCATGAAAACCAAAGGAAAAATATTAATTGACTTTATTAAAAATAATGCCAACTCCCAAATCACTAAAGGTTTCTCACAGGCCACAAGACTTTTGCTGTTTTACATAGTCTACTTTTTAGCATTGGAAAAGACAGGCACTTGTCTATTATTTTAACCTACTCATCTTACATTTTCCCTAAATTCTTCTTTGGGACAAGGAATGGAGAACCATATTTAATTACTTACCTTCTATTAGAGACTATCAATTTTAAGTCTTCTTTTTCTATATTTATTCTGTTTGAAACACAGATAATATATCTTCTTATTATGCCTTTTTACAGCTATTCTTTTAGATGCGCTTAACAGAATTCTTGATTTAATTCAGTACACCTCCATAAAAAACAACAGTGTGTTGCATGTGCACTGCTTTATTTGAAAATTATGTACATGATAATATGTTTCTGTCTGCAGATTGTGTCTGATTTAGCTTACAAAAGATTGCAGCAGACATTGTGGCCAGAAGCTATTGGAAAGCAGCCAGCGTTAATAACAACATAAATACAAAGCAGAAGCAAGTGATGCCATAAAACACAAGGACAGTGGGTTACACTTTTCTACATGAAGTGGTATCACGTCATGCATGCAGCATATTTACCAATGGGGCAAAAAGCAACCTCTGGGTTTGAGCTTCTTACACCACTAAAATGGCCACATTCTAAGGGGACCCTCTGGGCTTATCATAACCCTGCCTCAGAAAACAAATGCTTCACATGGTGACAAAAATCACTGTGGTGATAAGACAAGTTAGGAAGAAAGAATGATTTAATGAAAAGCCTCCATGCATATAGGATGGCTGCAGAAGGAGAAGCAACTTATCCAAGAGACACTTAATAGGAAGATCTGGTATTTTGACTCTTTTCTTGCTGCCACTGATGGCAAAAACTTTTTTTTTAACTGGAAAATGCATGACGCTTTGAGCCTTGATAGAGCCAACACACGAGCTAAAGTTCAGCTTTAAACCTAAGTGGTGGGAAAATGCAGATTTCCTTTTGGATCCCCAGAGCAGTGGAAATAGTAGATGGATTCCCTCTACCTGTCCCACTGGGCTTTTTTTCGTGGGTAGATTATAAAATTTTCTAGAGATGCTGTTATGGGGGAACAGTAGAACTACCAGCACAAACCCTAGTGCTGTTGTATGACCTGTTACTGCAGCAGTGCCCTCTGCTTACATCAGTGGTTTGCAAACCCCAAAGGAGGAGAGGAAAAACTCTTGTAGTGAGAGTCTAGTACTCGGCATACTTTGAAATTGAAGTAATCTACAAATGCTATGGAGTGGACTTTTGTGATTTAAGTCAGCTACAACTCCTTCATGTCTATGACTGCCAGATTAGAATCACAGACTTGTAAGGGTTGAAAGGGACCTCTGGAGATTATCCAGTCCAACCTCCCTGCCAAGGCAGGGTCACCTAGAGCAGGTTACACAGGAACATGTCCAGGTGGGTTTGGAATGTCTCCACAGAGGGCGACTTCGCAACCTCCCTGGGCAGACTGTTCTAGTGCTCTGCCACCCTCAACATAAAGAAGTTCTTCCTCATGTTGAGGTGAAACTTCTTATGTTTTAGTTTATGGCCATTGCTCCTCATGCTGTTGCTGGGTGCTATTGAAAAGGGCGTGGCATCATTCTCTTGGCATCTGCCTTTGAGACATTTATATGCACTAGTGAGATCCCCTCTAAGTCTTCTCTTCTCTGGACTAAACAGGTCCAGCTCTCTCAGTCTCTCCTCATAAAAGAGAATCTCCAGACTCCTACTCATCTTTGTGACCCTCACTGGATCCTCTCCAGTAGCTCCTTGCCTTTCTTGTACTGAGGAGCCTAGAACTGGGCTAGAACTAGTACTCCAGGTGTGATCTCACTGGGGCTGAGTAGAGGAGCAGGATCACCTCCCTCTACCTGCTGGCCACACTCTTCCTGATGCACTCCAGGATACCATTAGCCCTCCTGGCCACAAGGGTTTTGCTGTAAGCTAGTTTCAGAAGATGTGCATGGTTGCATTCAGGTCCTTTTCTTCAAGGGCAAGAGTTAATGCATTTGGTTCAAGATGATGGACGAACATATTTCTTTCATTAATGTGACACTACCAAATAAAGTCAAACCACCGCATGTCTTTGCACTCCCCCACACCTGCTAGGAGGATCCTCTCAACTGCAAGGCTCACCCAAGCACTGGCTTTAAAACGGTCCTCAGTGCTGGAGGGCATAAGCATTTTCTCTGAGATCCGTTTGAACCAGCTTCTCTTCAACCACATCTTTCTATTTCCATGATAACAGGAGTCGGTGTCTGCTTCAAATAAAGAGCAACATGAATCATCAGCATCCTCTCCGTATTTGTGCCTGCAGCATATCATAAAGTTTTCTAGAGGTTTAATGTTGATATGGAACAGATGTTGACTTGGTTGGGCCTGCTCATTTGTAACTGGTAGCTCAGTTTGGACCCACTCCTTTACGTTGAGCAACAACAGTCTACTGAATTAACTATTAGTAGCTTTTCATTAGTTTTGAATTGCAACAGCTGCTAGAATTAGGGGCATTCATTGCCCCACAAAATTTGCAACTGTTGGATGTAGCAATAAAAGATGAAAGTGGAAAAATAAGAAGGCCAAGGAGACAAAAAGAGGCGACAAAGTAGTTCCTCTTCTAGGATAAGGATCAGCATCAAGACCACTGTTAGGACAGCTTGATAATTCCCTACAGTATTTGAAAGACTGTAGCAGAAGGAAAGCCTAAGGAAGGGTTTGAAAAAGAACATTAGTTTGTTAGATGTTTTTGTTGTGGGTACAAACATATAATGGTAGCATACACAGAATCCAGAACACTGCTGAAAGAGGAAAGGCAAGAGTGGGCAGCACAGCAGTATATTTGGGTTGCTTTGGACAGCAAATTAGTCAATGAGTAGCCTTCAGGTGTTGTTTTGCCTCTCATTTCCAAGCTATGACATCAAATCAAGACAAATCCCCCTTCATTTGAGCCACATAATGACTTTTATTCATCTTAAGGAAACCTTTCTTTCAAAATATTCTGCCTACTTCTTGGGTCACTCTGAGGTTAAGAGCTGAACTTCTCTTACCTGCAGATTAAGCAGCAGCTTAATCCCCTATTACTCTGGGTCATACGCCTTTTTAATCTCAGATCCCTGTAAAAGTAAGACAGGTTCTCAGCTCCACCACTTTTCGTGTCAGAAAGGTTTGCTTCTATCCTCTCCTTGCTGTCTTGATCGTTCCATGTTCCTCAGCTAACCCAACAGATTCATTATGGCATGTGTCAGTGATCAGTCAAATCAGCTGCCATGGGAACATCTCTGTAGTTTCAGATCTCTCTGAGTGAACCACAATTGCAAGTGCCATTGCTGAAAGACCTACAACGCTTCTGCGCTAGTTTACATTCAGGATACTGATCTGTGCCACTTCCACCAGTGACTCCTTTGCTGAGCCTCTAGCCATGCTGGGCCTCACATATGTTTTGGTACCAAAAAAAAGTAAAAAAATATTATTCTCACCGTCCTCACCTGTATTAAATACACTGGAGTTCTCTCAAATGAAATGAAAGTCTCTGTAATGACATCAGATTTGAAGTCAGTAGACTTAATTATCTCCTTCCCAAGGAGTTATTATATACAAGATAGGGGGGAATGGGAGTATCAGAGGAGAAATTACTCTTCTCAGCTCCTCCAAAAATGAAGAAGACAGATATCCTTCTGAGAGTAATTCTTTTGGGGTTTAGTACATATTCCACAATGTAAACAATCGTCCCCTGGAAAATCTTATTATGTGTATTTTATGTGTTGTACACTTTAAGAGGTTCTCAAATTTCTTCTTCTTCTAATGACTGAAGAGGTGAGTAGACATTCCAAGTGAAGGGGCCAAGGCCTGGTCAGTCACTTGGTCTACACAGCCATACATAAAGCTAGCACAGAAAAGTCTAGAAACATCAGTCACACAAAGTCTTTTCTCTCAGCCAGCCTTTCAACAGGCAAATAATCTCTCACAAATAAAGCTTTCAGGGAAAAATAGTATTTTTTGTCTGGAAATCCTCTGCAAAGAGCAGGAGTTTTCTGGAGTGAGGATTGCATCCTTGGAATATATCACTGCAAATTTTTATTCTGGTACTCCCTTAAATCCCAGTCAAAACCACAGTGCCATTGTGTCAGCTCTAGGGAAACACAGGAGAAAGCACTGGTCTCTTTCTCAAAGAGCCACTGATATGATACAACAAACAAAGGTGGAGCAAACAAGGAATTGTTGCATAACTCTGTTACATCTTCTCCATGTTCTTTCAATGTCTTCATCACCATGTAACCAACATACTTTACAGTGGAGACCTCAGCAGCAGGGCTATCTTCTGTTGATGGACACATTTACATTGCACATGGCTTATTCTTTCCCTCAGATGTGCCTGAATTTCAGAGAGGAAAATAAAGTTTATGACAGCTCCAAGTTCCTCATAGAGATTGCAGAGAAGTCCTCAAGAAAATTGGTTTTAGTCCATTGACACACTTCACTCTTACCATGCAGCATAAGGACAGACTTTTTGGTACAGTGACCCCAAGACTTCATGCAGTATGGACATAAGGATAAAGCAGTGAGAAGGCCGGGGGACAATAAGTGTGCTGCTTTAGAAGGTGTGTCTAGTTAACTTAGATCACAGCATAACAGCTACTAGGCCACTTTTTTTCCTAGGTCTATTTTTTTTTATCGTAGACCCTATTCTCTTTGGCTTATCCATGTATCTATGAATCCTTGTCCATGAAAATACCAAAAAAGGGAGTCTGCAGCTGACATGATGTTTGTTTAAAGACAAAGTGAATTCTCATGTTTTCTTTTTGTATGTTTTCAGTGCTCTATCAGCACCTGGGTACTCCCTTCCCTTACTGAGACATCAGCAGTTACACATCTAGGAAGCTGCTATCCTCCTCGCTCCATCCTTCTGGGTGAAGATCTAGGCCAACAAAGGAGTGGATTTGTTCTCTTTTCCTATAGATGTTTGTGGTCTAAGGCAGAGGGAAATCCTCTTTTCTCTGACATGAAAGAGGCATTCATCATTTACAGGACAGAATTACAGAGAGTAAAAAGGAAGAGTGTCATAATTATGAGAAACTGCTGAAGGTAAACCAGAGGTCCTTAAGGGAAGCAAATACAGTCCATTCACTTTCCAGAGTTCTGTGACCCTTTCTTCTCACTTTTGCCAAATTATGCATTTCATCTTGGCTGCTTAACAACTCTAACACCATTGCTTCCCCAACTCATCCATCCCCACACTCCTCTCTCACCCATCCTGTCACCTCTGAATAGGGCTGCATATTAAAATGTTGCCTTTGCGGGTGCTTTTGTTTGTATTTTTGGAAGGGGTGACGAGCTGTAGTGGAAAGATCAATTATTTCCTTAGTGAAGGTTCTTATCCAAGAGTTCATTTAACCTGTTTTGAATGTGTTGCTGACTCAGAGGAATTAAGCTGGAAGATAGCCAAGGACTGGAGAGAAAGTTAAGCCACAATGAAGTTAATAGGCTCTCATTGGCTGCTATTGTTAGAACTAGTCTTAAAAACAAAAACAAACGCACATGCAAGTTGGGTTGCCTGTGTGGTAAGCTGAGTGCTTTACAGGGACTTCCATTACGTCATGATTCATTATTTCCTCCTCTTAGCCTAAATGGAGCCTGAAAGTAGAATTAATAGCAAAAGGATTTTCATTAAATCAGCTCTTCTTAAAAGGAGCAGATGAGGACAGTGTCTTTAATGGGAGGGCTCTCATTTTAGTACTCTTCCTTTATTTATGGAGTATTGTACCTGCACACAGCACTTTAAAACATCTCCCCTTGAAAAAGTCTGATAAAGACAGAGATAATATAGTTCAGTGGTAATTAAGCAGGCTGCTGTAGAAGCAATATTGACAACAGAACAAAAAACAGGAAGTTTATGCTTCTCCAGACTTGTAGAGCAGTTCTACAAAATTCAGCTGAGAAGAACCCTGCTATAAATGACACATGGAGCTTAAAATTATTTAGAGAATTTTACATCCTGTGTTAAATTCTTCTTCCTATAAGGAATGAGACATGATCTCTTCATCCATGAGGGTTACATGTATAACATTTAGGCTTTGCTTTGCAAGTCAAAGATATAGCACTCCCCACAAGTACTCCAGACCATATGGAGTGCTGCCTGGGAACGATTCATTCTCAGCTCTGCTTCCACTTAGGGTTGAGACCCTAGGCTGGGGGCTTCACCCAATCAACAGGATTTTCAATTGCTTCCTGTTTGGAAATTCATCAGTCAGAGGTGGAAGGCAAAGGGAAGCTGAAATCAACAGAATGTGCCACTACTGTCACAGCTGAGGTGTCCCTTGTTTTTCTTCTACAGCCAGTTGACAATTACACCACTTTTCAGATGGTCTGTATGCTTCACAAGCCCAAGCACTGTGCCTTCAATTAATTTCTTGCCAATTATAAAGTAGTAAGAGCTACTAAATGCGTGTGTTTCAAAAGCTCATCTCTGAAGAGTGCCTTTCTGCATGCCATTTCTCAGACCCCAGATTTTCCATTTCTGCACTGCAGTTTGCCTGAAACATTTGCAACCTTTTCCCACATCTCCTTAAAAAGAGTGGGTCACTATTTAATCACAATGCATTTTCTCCCATTCTTGTCTGCCTCAGACCAGTCCATGTTACGAAGCAATGCTGGCTTAGTACGGTAAATAAAGCAGGGTTTGGTTGCTTTTGTCCCACCAGTCATCAAACCACCTTTCAGTCCCACTCAAGCAGTTGTGAGTGAACTAAGGATATAGAAGATTATCTTGCAAGACATTTGGCCAGCATTGCTTTCTTTTGGAAAATTAGTTTTGCTTGTTGGATGTGCCAGTTCCCTGCTCCAGGACCTAACTCTACAAGGAAATCTTTTAATTACCTCTTCCCCCCAAATGACAGCTTTCACCACTGGAGTTGAGTTCTTGGACATTAGCAATTGAATAGGAAGCCTTCATACTGTATATCATTTTAATCTTTCATGTTTAAGTAAGCCAGATGGCTTATTATTACAAGCTCTGTTTCAAAAAGGCACAAACTTTCTATCAGAGGATTTGTAAGATGATAGTAAAAAAGGGAGATTTTGCATCACACAAAATAGCCTGAATTTTAATTGCACATCATAGTTTGGCAGCAATTTTCCCGTAATTACCATTCCTGCTAAATGAATAGGTGGATTAAATGGATAACTAAAATGGCATTGAAACTTCCTAGAATGGAGATTTATCCTCTAATGTATGGAATAGCTAAGTAAAGTTGTCAGTTGCTTGGGTGTAATTCACGCAGTTTTAACGTTTCTCCTCAGCAGACGACCTGCTTTACTAGCACTGAAACCTTGCTTATTATTGCTTAGGATTTTTTGCTATTGGTGTTTTATCCCAGCATTTCAGATACGTCAGATGTCATTTAGCATCTTACACAGAGTAGCTTTTGATCGATGAAGTTGAAAAATAAAAGCATTTGGGCCTTGGCTGTGTTCCTTCCAAACACTTAAGAATATCATTCCTGTTCTTCCTATTGAGGGTATAATCCTGTCATTTATCCTTATAATATAGTTTTTCTACCCAGACATGTATGTCGTCACAGAAAAAGACAAAAAGAACAGCTCAGATGTGCCATACCTCTCCTGTGCATGAACAATGGCAACCTGGAAACCCTTGCACTTTAAACACAATCAGAAACACACTAATGTTGCCATATCAAGTGAGGAACAATTAAATCATTATTGATACCACTGGCTTGTCAGAATATACTCTTGCTCAAATACATATGGACTTTTTAAAAGCCAAGCATATTGAAAAGACAAAATATAATTTAAAATGTGAATTTGTGGAGCTATACTATATATATTAGTCCTAACCAAATATAATGCGATGAATAGCAAGTACTAGTATATTCAGTTGTTTTAACCCATCTGTAGCAATATCCATGATCCATCCTGCATCCTTGGAATTCAAGGAAAAAACTCAAAAGTCTTGATTCTCTCTTATACAAGACCGGTCTTAAGCTCTTCAGGCAATGTTTAGATGCCCTAAGGTCTGTTTCAATATTATTTACATCTTCTGTGTGGCTTCTTGCCACTGCCAAAGTGGGGTAAAGGGCATTACATGTCAAAGAGAATCAGGCCATTTGACAGAATGACAGTCATTGACTGTCACTGAACTTATGATACCCGGTGTGTAGAGGCAGGTATGACAGCAGTACTTAACTGCTGGTGTGAGACACTAAGTTCTTTCACTGAGAAGATGTGACAGTGCTGATATACTTGCACAAATGAAGTTCACATCTTAATCGTGATGGTGACGTTCAGTGGCATTCATCCCACTTGATTTTACCTGTTTAAACACTAGGCTAAAGCAGCTATATGAATATCTTCTAAATAGAGAGACCCATACCTCGAGCCTTGATTGTGGACATTGTTTTTAGGATATGATGAGTCATCCTGGGGTGGACACTGAGTATACAAACTGCCTAGATATTTGCCTCAGACTAGTTTCCTGTGCCTTAAGTAGCCAAAACGGCAAGTCAGATACACATCATATCAGCTGTGTTATTTTAGAACTCTAAATGGATTGGAGTTTTGTACTCCTACAAGCAACTACAGTCAGTTCATAAAGAAATACATAGCCTTCTCTCAGCTGAAAGTCGGTGATCAGTAAAAAGGGAAATTGTCTCCTCTCATTTTTTGTGCAAACTTTTAGGCATATTACTTGTGCTATCTGAGAATCTGCCATTCCACAACTCCGTTTTACTCAAGGGGAAGGGGAGAAAGGGAGTTAGCAAAAAATGACAGGCATAGTTAAAATGCTTTGCTGAAAAAGAAGAGATTTAAGCAGAAGTTCTGAGGGACTCAGTGTTGCTTGCCCACCACCTCCTAATAATTTTGGAATGTCTCGACTAATGTAAAACCTGTTTGACAGAGCAGGAGATAGCAGCCTCACAGATATTGTGATGCTGTCGCTGCCACAGAGGTTGGTGGCCAGGCAGAAGATTGAAAGCTGAATCAGCAGCCCCCCAGAGAGCAAGGCTGGAGGAGCAGTTCACCAACAGCCCAGCACGCATGGCCACTGATCATGGGGACAGCCCCAAGACACACAGCATGGAGCAGGGACCTGTCTTACCCAGTTGGGATCTGTCAGGCTTGCAAGAAGCTGGCGAAGCCCAATGCCAGGCTAAGAGTAGGTCTGTGCCTCAGAACAAACCCTCATCTTCTCTCATCATCAACATTGATCATCAGTTATCTGACTGCAGAAACAGTCACTCTGGATAATCCCAAACTGAGCTCTAAAACGAGCCCAGGAAAAACAACACAGTAGCCAAGGCATTGCAGAAATTAAACAAAATAAACTAGCTGTGTAAATCAGGCCATAAAGCAATTTAAAAGAAAGGTTTGACAACACTTCTTTTTTTAATAATTGCAAAGTTATTAATGTAGAACATCATACCCAATATTAAAAAATTGCCTGAGCCGTTGATCTGAGAAGGTAGTTGTAGTCTCACAGTTCAGGTTGTAGCTTTATAAAGACTCATTCTGCTTGAAAAAATACTTGACCATGGAAGTGGTTTAAACAGTCAAAAGCTTAATGAAAATGTTGGGAAGCCATCCAAAAAGTGAAAGGAAAAACTTTTATGAAAGTGAAATAATATAGTTAATACTCTCAACTGTCCAAGCCTTACTGTCTTAAGAAGTTTATGTGATCCTGAAGTCTATCATCCATATTAAAAATGAGTTTATATAACTCCCAGAGATGGTGCTTTCCAAGTGAGATACGGCATTGTAAAGTGAAGCCTATTACTGTTCCTTTGGGAACAATGACACTATCACAGATTTCAGCTCCAGCTTTCTGCTTTTTCCAAATAGGAGCACTGGCTTTAACACAATCGTGTCATTGAAGAGGCAAAACTCTCCGAAGCTAACAAATCTGAAAGCAGACACTTTCCAATGTTACCTTGTATTGTCACCACACAAAAATAGTGACATAGAATAGCTCTCCACCACAATCGTGTTTTCCTGGTGTGCCATCCACTGCCTGTGCGATGGGAATGCTGTATGCATGTGGAGTCACTGCTCTGGTAAATATGCTGGGGTTACTTTGCCTTGCTTTTAGAAAACACTAAAAATAGCACCTAAAATACTCACTAGAACTAACTCAGTGTATGAGTCTATCTGGGACTTACCCTGCAAGCTTTAGTGGAGAAAACAGAACCAACAAAAAAAACCCCAAACAACCAAACATGCCTCTCTTTTGAAATCCTGCACAAAATAGATGAGATCTTTTGCAAACAGGCTGATCTGGGAACATCACACAGCTGGTACAACCCAGGCCAGAAGATTCGTAAAAAACCTGGATGACAACTTAATGGAACAGGTTCTCAGCTCTGGACATGAGGAGAGCAGACTTCAGGCTGCTCGGGGAAATAGTGAGTAAAGTCCCCTGGAAAAATATTTTTGCGGGTGCTCAGCTGCATCAGTGCATGTCACTTTTCAAACATCATTTCCTAAGGGAACAGGAGCAGGCAATTCCCAAATGCCAGAAATAAAGCAGGAGGGGCAGAAGGCCAGCCTGACTAAACAGGAGGCTTCTCTTGGAAATAAGGCAAAGAAGGAAAAGGAAGGTGTATGCCCAGTGCAAGCAAGGTCAAGTGACATGAGAAGAATAGAGAGATGCTGCTTGCCACTGTAGGGAGAAAACTCATGCAGCCAAAGCTCAACTGGAGTTGAAGCTGGCCAGAAATGTGGCAGACAATAAAAAAAGTTTTTTAAAAAATGGCAATAGGCAGTATGGAAGTATCATTGGCCCATTATAGGATGGGGATGATCACCTCATAGTTAGGGACAGAGACAAGGCAGAGGTGTTTAATGCTTTCTTTGTCTCTGTGTTCAACATGGATGACAGATCAAGGGGTTCTCCGTGCCCTGAGCTGGAGGACCATGACTGTGAGAATGATCAACTCAAGTCGATCCTGAAATGGTGCTGGATCTGCTGCTCCAGCTAGATCCCTACAAATCTATGAGTCCTGATGGGATTCATCCCAGAATACTTAAAGAGTTGACTGATGTCATCGCAAAATGTCTTTCAATGTTTTTGGAGTGGTCTTGACAATCCGGAGAGGTCCCAGTTGACTGGCAGCTAGTGAACACTGTCCCAGTTTTCAAAAAGGGCAAGAAGTAGGATCCTGGAAACTACAGGCCTGTCAGGCTCACTTCAGTGCCTGCTGAAGTTATGGAGAAGATTATTCTGCAAAATATTGGAAAACACCTGAAAGACAACGCAGTCATTGGTCACAGCCAGCACAGCTTCATTAGAGGAAAGTCTTGCTTATCAAACCTGATTTCCTTTTATGACAGGTTAACCCACCTAGTTGATCAAGGGAAGCCATTTGATGTAATCGTTTTGTATTTCAGTAAAGCTTTCAATATGGTCTCTCACAGGATCCTTTTGGACAAAATTTCCAACATACAGCTGGATAAATACATCATGTGGTGGGTGAACAATTGTGTCGTGGGTGGAGAATAGAAGGTAATAGTGAATGGGGTGACACCAGACTGGTGCCCTGTCACTAGTGGGGTTCTGCAGGGTTCCATCTTAGGCCCTGTGCTCTTCAACATCCTCATGAAAGACTTGGATGCAGGACTGGAAGGGATACTAAGCAAGTTTCCAGATGATACAAAACTGGGAGGAGCTGTTCACTCCCTTGAAGGCAGGGAGGCCCTGAAGAGAGACCTCAACAAATTAGAGGGCTGGGCAATCACCAACCATGTGAAGTTCAACAAGGGGAAGTGCCAGATTCTGCACCTGGGATGGGGCAACCCTGGATGTCCATACAGACTGGGGAATGAGATGCTGGAAAGTAGTGTCACGGAAAGGGACCTTGGGATCCTGGTCAATGGCAAATTGAATATGAGTCAGCAGTGCTCTGGCAGCCAGAAGGGCCAACCATGTCCTGGGGGTCATCAGGAAAAGCATCGGCAGCTGGTCAAGGGAGAGGATTGTCCCACTCTGCTCTGTACTGGGGCAGCCTCACCTTGAATATTGTGTGCAGTTTTGGGCACCACAATATAAGAAAGATTAATTAGAGATCATCCAAAGGAGGGTAACGAGGATGGTAAAGGGCCTTGAGGGGAAGCCGTATGAGGGGCAGCTGAGGTCATTTGGTCTGTTCAGCCTGGAGAAGAGAGACTGAGGGGAGACCTCATTGCAGTCTATAATTTCCTCATGAGGAGAAGAGGAGGGGCGGGCACTGATCTCTTCTCTGTGGTGACCAGTGACAGGACCCAAGGGAATGGCCTGAAGTGGTGTCAGGGGAGGTTTAGGTTGGATATTAGAAAAGGGTTCTTCACCCAGAGGGTGGCTGGGTACTGGAACAGGCTCTCCAGGGCAGTGGTCACAGCACCAAGCCTGACAAAGTTCAAGAATCATTTGGATGATATTCTCAGGCACTTGGCGTGAATCTTGGGGATGGACCTGTGCAAGGCTAAGTGTTGGACTCGATGATCCTTGCAGGTCCCTTCCAACTCAGCATATTCTACGATTCTGTAATCTTCTGGGTCCACTGACACATTGGATCTGTTTGCAAGACTGGGGCTTAATTCTGTATACAGATTATGTGCCATTTGGACACTAATACAGTTAATGAATGCAATTCCTCTACTGCATGTGCAGTTGTGCCAGAAGTAGCCCTGTTATGTGGTTATTCTGGTAGAAAGTCCTGTAATAACAAGATGTGAAAACTCAGGACACTCTTCAAAGAAGCAGAACAATTAGAATTTGAGCTTTTTAGGGGCCAGAAATACATATGGTTTGCAAATCTGAGTGTCCGCTATTTCTTGAAATTACCTAATAAAAAAGCTTTGTTAAAACCAACTAAATATCCCACTGCTGTATTTGCAGTCCAAAAATCCATCTGTCCAAGTGTTTTAAACTGCCAGCAATCACATTGCCTGCTGAGTGCCATCCACACAAAACCTATAGCAATTGCAAACCTTTGTCAGTGCAGGAAAATCAAAGAGTGAAATTAATGGGTGGTGACTAAAACCAAAATGAAGTCCACCAATCTGGAATATTTTCCTTGTCTAATTAGAACATCATGAAACTGTAAATGTAAAGTGAGAAAGAACTAAATCTCATTTTTTAAACAAGATTTCACTTCTGATACTTTAAAATACTGACAGTGAGTCAATATATTAGGGTGAAAGAACTCGAGGGTGTTCTTTCTTTCAAGCATATATGTTTTCTTTAATAAATTATTTCTTTTCTATTTTCTCCTTTAAAAAAACTTATGTCCAATGCTCCCTACAGGTATGAACAGAGTACAAATTGACAAACACGTCAGGACTCTCTCTTAAATAGAATTATCATTGAATGTGACTGTAAAAAATGATAGTGGGCAAAACAATGTGCCTGTACCTGGGTGAAGCATTTACCTACCCATTACAAAGATAGACTTACATGTCAAATGATCTGCTTTTGTACACATTTTTTTCTCAACCTCAGAGAAAGAAAATCTCTGCTCAAAGTGAATTGTGAATTAAGATGGCAAGAAAGGCTCCGATAGAGTATGTAATTTTGACAGCATTCTTCCCAGGAACTCAAAAGTTACCAGTGCAAAGTCCGAGTGCCCAACACCTGCTCCTCATGTCTGCCTGCCCCCCAGCAGAGTTTTTCAGGGATTGCTTCTATCTACAACTAGCAAACATGGATAAGAAAGGGGGAGTGCTCACGCATTATCAATGTGGCAGCATCCTCATGGTCAATGTAAGTGCAGCACAAAAAGGCAAGCAAAACACGCTGCCTCTTGGTTAAAAAAGGCAGCCAGAGTCACAGACCCTTGCCAGCCACCAGCACAGAGACAAGCAGCTAAAGTGCTTTGGGGTCGGTGGTGTGCATTTCATGTGCCAACCAGCAGGCAGATGAGGCTCCCAACAAAGCAGCCTGGTATTTGACTGAAAACTGACTTGGTTTTTGGTGGGGTTTTTTGTGGAAATCGGTGCAGCCAGGCCTATTAAGGGACAAGTTTAATAAATCTTTCAAGGGCACACTGTTGAAGTCACTTTTTCAGAAACCAACCCTTGTGGAAATCCCACACCAAGCCCCATCTATCTTCATAATGCAGAGTATCTACAGCTGAAAGCAGTTTAACAACTGCAAAACAACTGGTTGCTGAAGGAGAAAAAAACTGTAATAAAAATAAAGGAGGCTTTAGGGAACAGCAATCATTTTCAAACATTGTAATAGTTAAACCATTTTAACCTTACATCCATTACTTGCAAACAAATGTGACATTATGAATCAATTGCAGTTATGTTGTTAATAGACTTTATTAATACCAAGGAAAAATAATATACAGAGTATCCTCAATGGATGTATAACTACCCTCTCAAATGGAGTTTCCTGATATTTTAAATGAATGGTGAGGTTTATTTTGGCAGCAGCATCACATAACTAATGTTTCATATTACACACAAAAATTATTTTGGTGCCATTCTTTAAATGAAATGTTTCATTTCAATAAAAGCTTGTAATTGTAACACTTAAATGCTATCATTAATAGCAAAGAGAAAGTTCTCTCAGCAACATTAAAGAGTGAACTTCCCCGCTCTTTCCTCTATTACAGCCAATGTCTTTTTATTGTCTGTTTTCATCTCCATTTTACTTTATCTGCCAAACTACTTTGCATTTCAAGACATTTCCACTCACCTTGAGTTCTTGGTTCAAAAAGAAACAATAAAGTTTAATCTTTTCACTTGACAATGATGTATGGGTGTGCCGAAAAACACTTTTCAGGTATTATCATTAAAAAGTCTCTCTTTTTTTAGTTTCTCTTCAACTCTTGATACACAGGGAAATACAAGATGTCACACGTGCAAGGGCTTTTATCAAAGCTCCTAATAATATCACTTAATTAGAAACCAAAGCCCTCTAATATTCCTTCTGAGAGCTCCTCAGAATAGTCTTTTTCTGGCTTTAGTCATTTCTCTTCAACTAAACATTGTTTAATGACTTTATTAGTGATTTCAAAGGCTACCACTCTACTCTTTTCTATCCAGATTAAATCTTGTTGGTCAGGGAATTTGCTGAGCTCAACCATCACACAACTGGTTTGAATTAGGAATATTTCCCCCCCCTCTTGCAGTTAGCTGCTTATTAGCATTTGTCAAAACAAAGGGAAAATGCAGCCTCTGAATGTTTAATATTGTTCAGTATTCTCTGAGAAACACAGTAAGACAGTGAAAATACACCAATTGTTCCCTTCTCTGGAACTTACAGTGCTGCTGAAACCCCACTGGGGTTACTTAGACTAAATGGCTTAACTTAATCAGACTGATCACATAACTGTGTTAAAGTTATTTAACTTCTTGTATTTTTATAAAAGCTTTGGAAAGAATTTTTAAAATGTATGATTCCTTATGCAGGAGCCATTCATGAGCCAGCCAATGCAAACATACTGCCTCACCAAATGAATGAAAACTGCCTGACTGATAATAAAAAAGGGTTGGGTGGTATTTTTTTTTCCCCCTGAGAAAACTGGCACTTAAGTATATAAGGTTTCCAATTCTATTTCCAGGTATTTACCAAATCAAGGGGCATCTATTAGCAAGAAGGAAAATGCCATTTCAACTGACAACTCAAACTTACATCCAGCTATGCAAAACAAAAATACTCAAAGGATGAGAGTTTGCCTTCCAAAGTGGATTTATCTCCATAAGAACATAAAGAGGAATGCACTCATTCAGTTGCTAACACTAAAATTTACTGGTTTATCCTAAATAGAAAGGCAAAGTTGGATGCTGAAGGAGAAAGAGGGACTATGGAAGGAGATATGTTAATTATATTAAAAAGCAGATTTTGCTTTTACAGCCCCTCAAATGTAAGCCATGGATTTGCCATTTCAGCTGAATGGTACATTCCATTCTACACGGCACTGGAGCTGAACTCCCTCTCTCTCACTCATTTACTATTCAGAAACACTTAAGAAATTATTACCACATGTCCAGGAGTCACTCATGATGATGACCACTAATGCCATTCTTCTTGTTACAGTATTAACTCAAAATATACCACTGTTGTCTTTGATTAGCACAAGCAAAGCTAAGAACAAAGACATACCACTGACATAATGACAGTTTTATGGCTCCCGTCTGAAAAAAACTGTGCTCATTAGCATTCAAAATATAAAACACTCTCTTCAATACTTCAGCACAAAACGACGTAATCTTTTTTTTTTGCTGAGAAACCTCAAAACCACTGACAAGTCACTTATTTCCTGCAACACACATCTGGGGTACTTGCTAAATATGGAAATTAAAATATCAGGTAAGCTGGGCCAAAGAAATATTCTTCCTGCAGGCTCAGGACAAACCCTTTCTTCTGGAACAACTCTCTCTCGAAAGCAACTGTCGCAGGAAGATATTCAAGTCACCTCACTGCAAAGCATCTACAGGTGCCTGTAGGAACCAGCCCTTTGTAAATGGAAACCCACCAGGCCCACCTGGAAACACATCAGACTTTTGGCTTCATCTTATTATGCATTAAAAAACAGGACACATTAGGTTTACTTCTGTAAAGTCTTCCCCTCCTTTCCCTCCTCTGGAAGAAGAAGCCTTACAGATTTCCCACCAGGTTCCTCTGAAGTCCAGATCAATAACCTCTTTATAAAATGTTTCCTTTAAGCATGACAGAAGCTGCTATTTAGTTGCTTTAAAGTGTTTAAGCTAATGAGGTACGAGCACATCTGCAATAACTAAAAATAACGTGCACCTCATTGATATTAATTAGCTGACTGGACTCCCCTCCAGAGATACTTAGCTCCCTTCTTTATTCCTTTGCTCCACGAAGAGACGGACCAGAAGGGTGGGAAGATCATATTTCAGAGTCGAGGGCCTGTAGCCAAGAACACTCAATTTCTGGTCCCCAGATGTTGCTGTACAGGGAGCCCTATCTCTTCCCTGCCACACGCAGATATCCCCCACAGCTGTCCTAGGGAGTTACGTGCATGCAACTGCAAAGTTCAACAGGGCCTGGAGTCTGCTGGTAAGAATGTCGGCATGAGTGTAGCACCATTGGTCTTCGGTGTCACAGAGGCTCATCACATAACCTGCACAGGGCTGTAAGGATCAAAACAAATACATTGAGTTGCATGTAGAAATAAACAGAAAGAGAAGGTAGCCACCAAAACTAAAGAGGTTTTACATGTTCCCTACAGATAATGCCAATGAGAAGTAAGCCTCATTTTGCACTTTTCGGGGTTTGCAATTTGAAGATGTATCATATGCAAAACCTCTGCAAGTGAAACTGCCTGATGCTCAAATAAAGTAGTATTGCACTTGACCTCTCCTACCAGTCCTAACAGAGAGACAATCAGTCATTTCCAGATAAAATACTACTGTCAGTGAAGAAAGCCAAAATCTCTTCAACCACCTAGATGCTTTGCCTTCGAGTGAAGGAAGTCAGCAGACAGTGTGCTGACTGCTATCCTCAATAAATGATACAAGGCCAAAGCTCCTCTGTGAATGAATCTGTAGTTGTGAAGAACTAGAAGGAGGCTGGTGAGGTGGTGTGGCAGTCATGGTAGTATCAGGGTGAGCGCTCGCTGCAGGAATCCTGCAGCTTGGGGGTCCTCCTTTCTGAGCTCTTTGGGAAAAATATGGGATTATGGAGCTCCTGAGCCTTGAGGGGCAGGAGGGGCTGTTTCTGCAAAGAATTGGGAATGCTGTGTAAATGCAGAATCCAGAGCACTTTTCACAAAGACTTTAATAACCCATTTTGACTCGTCAGGTAGATAGTGAGCAGGACAGCTACTGGAGAGAGATGGGAGAAGGGGAAGGGAAAATCTTTTGGGGTTACAAGAGTCTAGAAGGGCTTTTCTTACCAGTAAAACCACAAACAGAAAGAAAGGCAGACTGTGTGATGCAAAGCAGAGTACATCAACCTGCTCCAGCAGGTCTGCTTATGTCTTGCCAAGAGAGCCAAAAGAGCATGACTCCCCCAAAACACCTTCAGAAGAGCATCAGCCACCCTTTGGAGCTGGGCCCCCATGGTACACACCAGAGTGTAAACAGCAGGCATTCATCATGCAGGAAAGCAAAAAAGTGCTGAGGTACTCCAGTGCATCTGCACAAGAAGGCAATGCTCCGACAGCTCAATTAGCAAAAAAAAAGTACCTCTGCCCCTCAGCTGACCTATTCAGTCTGAATAAGCCTGGGTGTTGTTCTGACAAGCAGGCTGCCCAGAGCCTGCTGCTCTGCTCCTTTCTATGGCAGGAGTGAGTTCCGTCTGTGGGTATATCTACAAGAATTTTTAAAATAACATTCTGCTTATGAATAAAACCAGTGAGGAGTCCACAGTCAGAGGAATCAATAACCTAATTAGTAATTAGTGCTAATTAGAGATTTATTAGTTCAAGCTACTCATAAATGTTCAAGTAATGCAAAGCCACTCATGAGAATATCAATACAGCATTTAGTTAAAACAAAATACCATGTGTACTGCTCCCCAGGATTTGAGCTTTCATTACCACAGGCTCCAATCTTTCTTCCAAACAGAAAAGGCACTAATGAATGGTATACAGATTGTGTATGAGAAGAACATCAGTTTTTATTCAGCAAGATGAGAGACTTAAACCAGAATTAAAGATAAATTACATGCGAGGGATCAAGTTTTGCTCTCATTTACACTGATGTAAATCTGGAGTTGCTCTGTTAACTTCAGTTGTGTTGATTTCGATGATTGCATATTTATATTAATGATACTGAGCAAATACTAAAAGCAGTGGGGGAAAAATAAGACTAGCATTTTTTTCTTTAGAAGACTCTAAGTGTCATCTGCTGTCTGGAATTTAACAGAGATCAGTTACTGAAATTTTGTAGTTGAAATGATTGCATATGTCAGTTGTAATCAGTCCAACAACTTGGTTTTGAGTGTACAGAGCCATTTACAGTATGGCTCTGTATACTGTATATTTCAGTATACAGATATATTATCTTATATGTCCAATTTTACTAGGAAATGGTTACAGTTTTGGACATCCAGAATCTTCTGCACCTGGTATTATTGGAGCATCTGTGGAGGCAACAATGACAGATAGCTCGTGACAAAAAAAAAAAACAAACACAAAAAAAACCCACAAAAAATAAAAATAAAGTAAATATTATTACAAATGAAACATCTCAGGATAAATCAACAGATGAAAATAAACTCCAACAGAAACAAAAGTAAACCCAAGATCAAAACAGAGAAGAGTTCAAGCAAATCAAGGAGTTTAATACTGACACTGGTACACAGAGAGTTGCTTTTGACACTGGCTGGGATCCTGAGCTTGCAGACCTGGCAGGATGGACACCAAGCCCTTCATTGCATTTTCCTGACTCCAGCAGTGGTGGAGCTGCAGCATAAGATGCAGCTGCTGGCAGAGAGGAACTCTGCCCTACACATGCAGTGCTGCATTGGCCTGACCATGCAGATATCTAAGCTACTCTTGTGCAGCTCAAACGTCCCCGGTGCTACATGTTGGCAGATGAATCCAGCTAGGAAGATCACCTGGCACTTCCCTGAGGGATGTGCCCCTCTGGGAGATTGATGTGGGGCCAGAGCATGCTTGAGAAGCTGGGATGCTGCTGGTCCCACGGTGACATGAGGTCATACTTGTTTAAGCAAGACTCCCCATGGACACAGGCCTATCCCTGTCTCTGATACATGATTTCAGTAGCTGCAGTTGTTTGCACCCATGCTTTCTACACAGCTCAAGCTCTCCCAGGGAGATGTTATCTAAAGGAGTGACCATTGGGATCAAATCAGCATCTGGGCTACCTGCTGCGGTCTTGACCATCCAGCAAATTCACACAACTCTGTATGCAAACACCAGGAAACAGCAGCTCTGATGCCTTGTGAACCAACTTCTCTTCTATTTTCAGTAGTACAGATCATCACTAATTGGTGTCCCTCCACCATATACAGCAGTTGCTTACCAGCAATTGCACTTTGAGAGGAGGCTAATGATCCTCAGTGCCATGATTCACCTGACATATACAGGAAAAGCAGACCCACAGTCATCAGGTTGATTTAACTACAGATTTAGGGACCCTGCAATTTCCCCAAGCACTGTTCCGGCAACCAGAAATATCATCCCTCAACCTGCTCAGCTCAGCAAGGTGGCTCAAGCAGCTTTCCCATTTTGCCCCAGTCATGGCAGAAACAGTTGCCATCCAGAGTCATGCCCTTCCCAGCACTTCTCTTCCTCTACCAACACCTTACAGGCAGCAGCAGCCAGCATGCACCTCCATCTCTGGCCTGAACTGTCAGCAGACATTGCAGAGCATCGCCCCTTGTGCCCTGTATGTCCTCTGCAGAGAAATCCCCCACAAGCTAGATTCAAGCCACAGCCCACCAGGATGCCCCAGACTTTTGCAGAGTATCTAGACACCTAACCATAGACAACTTGTGGGATTGCTAGTATGAGATTTTCCTGTGAGTTGAATGGCTAGATATTTTTGAAACCCCCACTAGGTGAGCCTCCTTAGGCTAGAAGATACCTTCAAAACCCTGTCCCGTATGACTAGCAGCTGTGCCTGAAACATCAGCAAATGTTGTGGGGCACATCTGTGATGGGTAGAGCTCACTTTGGAAACCATTGAAGTTGGTGTCCTTGTAAACACTCGGAGGGAGTAAATCTGTTGTCACTGATATTCCAGCTTGCTGCTCTGCTTGTTTCATTAATCTCTATACAGAGCTGTGTACAAGATATGGGATGTATAGCTTTTAGCAATCTGCTTTTCTTATGCTCTGATCTACTCTCGTGCTTCGATACCACAGCAATAGGCTACTTAAATAGAATAGCTTCAATTCTTTGTTCTTTTGAATCCCTTCTCCATATATAATGCAATTAACTGTGTTGTTAAGGCAGTCCAGATGGACACTGTGTTATCCTCTGATATATCCAAATATCAACATGTTAATGATAGTATAATGCTTCATTTGGTTTGCGTTTTTTTCCCAATTTCCACTAACAGCAGCTTTTGAAATTAAAAAGACTAAAAGACGAAATAAAAAAGAAATCTTACAGAAGCTACAGTTATATAAAGGATTTGATAAAAATGCAGTTTAAGTAAACAGAAGCTTGGTTTATATCTGCCTCCTTTTCTGGCCAGTCCACAAGAGATGTGAGCTTTACTGTTCTCAGGTCCACGGGCAAGAATATTGCCCGAAGCTGTGGAGATTTTTGACTTCCAGCAGAAGAGAATGCTAACTCAGGCAAATATTGTCTGAATTCACTGCTTTCTTTGTATGTTCGTACCTGAGAAAGGAATTTGACATCTTATATGTGACTGGATGAAAATTGTTCTTTTCCTAAAAGCTTTTTTTTATTCACATGTAAGCTGTTGATTATGTTATGTCGTTAAAGAATTTTAATTATTTTTTGATTGCAGAAATGCAGTGTCCTTTGTGGTAGGATATAGTTCCTGCCTGAACCTCTGTAGTCTAAATATGTGAGACAAGAAGAATCACTAAACGTGGCTGAACTACAATCAAGGCTTGACCCAGTGTTGAAGTTCCATTTCCTGCTTCCACCCTTTTTTGAACAAGGGGAACATCACTTTGGATGTGATTCAGCTAAAATACCTAAATTTAGCAATTCAGCTCACATTAAGGTAGACACCCTTCTTAGAGCAGCTGAACATTAAAGGCTCCACTGATGGCCCCAACAGGAGCTCCATAGACAGTTTCCCAGCCAAGGAAATACACACATCAGCTAAATGAAGCATCATGCCTCTGCAGAAGGCACCAAGGGAACCCAGACTGCCCAGGGTGTGAGAGCCACAGCCTCTCCCTGGTGCACCTACCAAGGCGAGAGGGAGATAATTTGGAGCAGGAATGTGACTCATGCAGGCTGAATCCTGTTAGAAGACCCTAGCTCTCTATCCTGCATGGCAGTGAAGCAGATCCCTCAAATTAGGTGGCGTCAATATATTCTGATGGACAGTTTTTTCTCTTTTTTTTTTTTCTTGTAAATGTCGTAAGTGCTGTAATTGACCTACAGGAACTGCAGGAAAATCCCTCTTTTCCTTGTTTTTACCCATGTTGCACTGCAAATGGGAACAATCCAGCAGTGACCTAGCTCCCTCTGAAAGACAGAGTAGTCACAAATTTTAATCATCAGTGTTATTGTTCACTGATATTTTTACCATCCGGCTGCTCTTGTGCCTGGTGGTTGTGCCCAGTTGCCTTCTCCTACATTCCTCCTTGTAGAAGCCCAGAAGATAAGGGGCTAATGCTATGTCTCCAGGACTGATAGCCAGATAGCCATGGAGCCAGACAAGGACTGTTGATAACACACTGAGCATTGGGCAAGAATGATCAGATTTTGGTTGGAGAAGGGAACCATATGGAGGTAGGGCAGCACTTTTCTGGACAAACATCCTTGTTCTGGCTCCTGGAGATAAGCACAACACAGTACAGCAGAAGCTCAGGAATGAGGTCAAGAAGCGGACATGGACTGTGGGGGTGGATCAAAAGCCTTACAGACCCATTTCTAGAAATGTCGAGAAGAACAAAGTATGCATGACAGTGAATTTGCATCAAAAGCAAGAAACTTACCCTGGGTGGGGGGGAGGAACAGGATAGACTTATCTACAAAAAGGTACCCCCACGAAGCCCAGCACCTCCAGGACCCTTGACATCCATCAACTGGATTGACACTGGAACCAGGACTGCTGATCCATCCTTCCTTCTCTCCTTCCTTCCTTCCTTCATTCATTCATTCCTTCCTTCCTTCTTTCCTTCCTCCCTCCCTCCTTTCCTTCTCTCTCTGACTCTACCTAATCTCTACCTACTTCTCTCTCTTTCACTTTTTCTATTCAAAATCCACTGCCATGTGTTTATACTAGAAGGTAAGGGACTAACTTATACCAACTTCCATGACAAGTGTATGATTTAGTAATAAAACCTTGTAAGTTTTTGTGAACCCTATGTCTTTTGTTGTTCCTTTTTGACCATGGGCGTCTATAAACCTTTGGTGTTCCCTTCCCTTTCAGGATGGGACACCACACTCCTTGCCTCTTCTTTTGGAGCTGGCATGGGCTGCAATGTAAATTTGCTGTTGACAGTGTAAGTAACATTTCAAGACAAGAGGGCATGGTCTCAAGTTGTGCCAGGGGAGGTTTAGGTTAGATATTAGAAAGAATTTCTTTACAGAGAGGATGGTCAGACATTGGAATGGGCTGCCAAGGGAAGTAGTCGATGCTCCGTCCCTGGAGATTTTTAAAAAGAGACTGGATGTGGCACTTAGTGCCATGGTCTAGCAACTGCAGCAGTAGTGGATCAAGGGTTGGAGTTGATGATCTCGGATGTCCCTTCCAACCCAGCTGATTCTATGATTCTATGAAAATTCTTAGCTAGCAAGAAGGTTTGCTCAGCCCCTTTTTTCCTTCCAAGCATCATTTTTAAATATGAGCATAGACATAATGTACAGACATATTATCAGAAAGTCTTACAAGCAGGAGGGTGGTGTGCATATTAAAACTCCAGTCAGAAAGAGCCTAACATGCAACTTCACTTGCCACTTTTTCTGTTAAATTACTGAGTTGTTTGACCTCTTTCTTCTTTCTCCCACCCAACCCCCAGTTCCAAAATACCAAAAGCAATTAGAGCACATTACAGGTTAAATCACTTGTTAAATTTCAGTTTTTAAGTCAAAGCCAATTCTGAATTATTGCAAGCAAAAAAGTACCTTAATTACAGTAAAGCTTAGGGCACTTTAAAGGTCCTAGTTGCCAGTTTTCAGGAGGATTATTGCTATTATAAAACAGACCAGCAATACTGCAAGGCAAGACACTGATAACTTCCCAAGTGGGATGTGAAAAGAAATGAATTTTTCCAATAGTTGAAATAGAGAATATGATGCTATACTACATTTATAATGATTGGTAAATCAAACTCTGCATTTAACTCTCTGAGTAGATTTCAGGTGGGCACAGAAATTCACTTCAGGTTATTCTCCTCTTCCCTCCAAATGAATTAACAGCCTGAGGGAAAATCCTCTACCTGTCTGACACTAATGCAGACTTTCCTAACTAATACTTTTCACCTATGACAGTCACAGGTCAATCCCAGTTCTTGGCACCCGGGATAGTGATAGGAGTAAACCAACATTTTCACCGCAGGAGAATAAATAAGTCTGTTGCTGTGATCACCCCTCATGTTTTGCATGGCAGAAGGGCTTCTCACTCTTAGATATTAGCTAAGGGGCCATTAAGTAAACAGTAAAAAAAAAATGTTTTCTTCTTCCTGCCCCCCTAAGCGAGGGTGGTGACTCCAGCATTGTAGCTGGAGCCAAGTCTCAGGTGAATTTTAATCCTTCATTATTCAGGACATACTGTTTTTTCCCCTTTCCCTCTAAAATGACAGTCATGCTGTTAAGCATAATAATTGTTCATGAGTGAGCACTGCTTTTTGTCCCTCTTGATTTTGCCTCTAAGGCAGGCTTCTTACTCCACCAAGGTCAAGGGTCACCTGCTAAATCATGCATACCCCCAATCCCTGGTGAATTATGCAGTTGACAAACTGCCGCTAATGATTAGTACAACCTGCATTAAAACCCTGGCACTAAATTGATATTACTTGAGTGATGGATTACACCTCTAATGAGCGGATTATTGCCACAAGTGACCTTGTCGGCTGAAAGAGTGTTTCAATATAACTAACATCTCTCACATTCTCACAGCAGTTCTAAAAAAATATTCTCTCATTTTTGATATTTTTTTTTTATTCCAACGTTGCTTTCTAGTCCCTCAAATAAGCAGGTAATCTGTAAACAGCACCTCTAATAGGATTAGTCATTACAGTGCACCCCAATTAGAACAGCTTTATGCCTCAAAATACCCAATGCACAGAAAGACCATTTTTTTTGTGTGAAAACTGCTGGTTTTATTTTCCTCTCTGTTCTTCGGAACATTGAAGTCCACCTGCAAGCACATTGCCTTACTGCTGAGGGCATCACACGGCCCTGAGATAATCAGTGAATTTATTGCCATTTTATGAAGAAAAAGATGAAATTATGGCTGTGGACTTCAGGGCTCTTTTAGAGAAAGTCATCACTGCCTAATCATATTGACGGGACAGAATATGGTCAGATCATCTTCTTTATCAAAACACTCATCTGGAGTTGATCACCTGCCCCTGTTGATCACCCAGGGTGGACTCCTGAGCTCTTCTAAGCTTGTGTTCCTATGTGCTTGTGAGCACTGGAGAACCACATCCAGCTACTCCGGTGTTTTGTCAGATGCAGTTCAGACAGCTCGCCAGCATCCGAGTGGCATTTAATTCACCAGGAGGGAGGAAACACGTTTTACTAAGTGTTTCACCAAATAAGAAATCCCTCCTGCAAAGAGGCTGTGCTGGAGCCGAAGCCGCAGTCTGTCTGTGGAGTTAATAGACCCCTCACGGAGCCTCCTCACGCCTTTGTCTGGACACAGTTAGTGGTGTATTCACAACTCCCTGTCACGCTACACAAGTGCAGATGAGGCTGGAGGGGACCGTATATTGATGGAATTAATTGAGCATAAGCCATGCTGACTGGCAGGGAAAATCACATGAAAGAAACAAAACACACGTGCCTGGCCATTTCTGTGTTCTAACAAAGAATGAGCAGCTACAAACAAATAAAAATCACGGTGGAGGATGTCAGCACGAGCTCTTTATTATCAGTGGCATTTCATTCCCCAAGGGACTGCACACCCCTCAAAAGCAAGGCTCATTCCCCCAAAGTCAGCCACGTTATCCCAGTGAAAATCCTGTTTAAATAAATGCAATATTAAGTCTTGTGACAGCCTCTGACAGGGTCAGATTCAATCTCCCAGTCCATATTGCTTCCCTCTGACTGCAGCCTCTGCCTTCCCTGCTCCTCCCTGCCTCCACCCCACATGCTATCTAATACATTTGATGTTCTGCAAAATGAGGAAAAACCCTAGTGCTATAGCTATAATGAGAATGTGTTCTTGGGATGCCCATTAATTAATCCTGGGAGACCTCTGCTCCCTTGTGCCATACCGTTAAAGCTGCAGGCAGCTCAGATGCTCTTCCTGGCAGTTCCCAGGGATGCAGCAGAAGTAGAGAGGAGGGTTTGCAGGGTACTCTGAGGTGATGGCTCTGCAAACCCTGCTCCCCTCTGCCCACCCAAGCCCTTGCCTGGGCACATCCAGCCTATACTTGCTTAATTGGCCATCTGACCTGGCGGCGTAAAGACAGCAGTGGCTGCTTCTCTCCCATAGCAGGGCGAGAGAGGGAAAAGGTACAATGGGTTGGTCTTGAGATGCTATACCAAACGTCAAGGCCAGGCAGATCACCCCATGCACATGACAGCTGGCCCAAAAATAGCAAAGGCAGCAGAAGTCGGAGTCACCTAATGAGCCTCCTCTTCCCTCACTTCAGCGGGCGTTCATGTTACAGGCAAGGCCAGAGATCTTACACTACAGAGGCCTCTGCTTCCTTTTTTTTTTTATATATTTCCAGCTCCCAGATATACTTTGGGACAGCTCTACAAAAACAGCAAAAAAAAAGTCACATCTTGAAGCTGACAGACATTCATCCTAATATTGTCACTAAGAATCTAGCAGGGGAAGGAAGTGGAAAGGGGGAAACAGAATATTAGAAAAAATAATAAATACTCAGGGAAGAAAATGCCAAGTGTCGCTCAACACCCAGCTTAATTTCCTGTTGTTCATATGAGAAGTTAACAAAACAACACAGAAATATCCTGTCACCCCCTCTGCAGTTATTACAGCATCTGTAGTAGCTATGAGAAGTATCCTCACACAGTAACAGGATTCGCAAGGATGCCAAGAATAAAACAACTCTGTCACCTTAGGCTGGCATCAGTGATATCTAATGTAAAGTGGCTGTCACGTGCATTAGAAACCTCGTGCATGATCTAGTGGGCCCAGAAAGGATGGTGCTGCAGGCTCCACAGCAATTCATGGAAATGCAGAGGCAGGTGAAGAGGCTCCGGGCAAGCCCACATTCCTGCTGGCCAAGACCTGGGATGCCAAACTTCTCTAAACACAATGAGTCAAATTGCCCCTTGCCCTACTAAACTACCCCTCATCTCTCCACCTGCAAATTAATCCTTCACTGCTCATAAATGTAGACCTAGAAATATTATGCTCTTGAAGTCAAGAGACAATTGTGGACAATGCTGATGACAAAATTTGCGCTCTTTTCAACCAAGAGATGCATATGAGAACAGCGTCTACTGCTTCTCTCTCTCTGCTGCCTGGTGTGAAGCCTGAATGCATTCCACAATTATAAAGAAAACATATATAGTCATCATTTTCTTCTCTCCAGATCTTTTCCATTTAGAGTCAGTGGGGAATGGACTTTGTTTGTACTTATTTATAACTGTGGTATATTGAGGAATGTTCAGAGAGATGTGTTTCACATCTCGTCTCAGAAGTCCATGCCTATTTTGATCTTTTCCAAGCATAGTATCAGATATATCTCTGGTTGCTTACAAAGATTTGTATCCCGCACACATGAGCTCTGCATTGAAGGACAGTGGATTTGTTTTCCTGTGGAATTTAAGTATTATGGGTCAGAAGAAGATCATTTTGCTTATACTGCTCCTTGCAGCAAATTAATCATTGCCTGGATTTTGTTTGTTTGAAGATGTGGTCCAACACCTGCTATGTCCTATTATGTTAAATAGCTCACTAGATTCATTTGCTTTTGGCAGCAAATTGTAGAGATGGGTGCTCTGTACTGAAACAATTGTGCCGCCCACTTAGCACGTATTGCCCGAATATTTTTATAGTTATACACACAGAGGAGGGCTATTCAAATATTTTCCATAGAAAAACAGTTTACTGATGGTTTCCATAAAATGCTGCTCCTTTCCAAGGAAAATTTTACTACTGGCTGAGAAATTAAACAACTGAAAACTAGTGGGTTTTTAGTCTTGGGGCAATAACCAAAAAAATGTTGATTAAAAAAATGTAGAAATGGTGATTCAAAAAGCAGAATAGCTTTTCCTGCAGGAAAACTTTATAAAGCAATCAGTGCTTTACAAGATTTGTGGTTTTTATGCTCCTCTTATACATACAGGGCTTTTTTCTGACCCACTTCATACATAATATATGACAGGTAAAAAGCTACCATGATGCAATCAAGAGAAGACGCAGCGGCACAACAAATACACAAATACTTGCAAGATCAGCCACCAGTGAGAGAGAGAAATTACAATGCTACCTTTACTAACTCTTCCAATGTCAGTCTAAGATATGGGGAGTCTTTCTGGAGGTGTCTTTCCTGGAGTCATTTTAACAAAAGGACAGCCCTTCCTTCTACTTTAAAAATAATAGAGTTGCAAACTATCTTAGATATGCAGGAAAGATGACTAATGGGCATTAAAGGCTTTTGAAACGTCAGGCAAATAAAGGAAACTCAGAACATACTCTGTCTATATTGTCTCATTTTGAAGACAATTTCTAACAAGAGATTAGGAGAAAGCAAACACAATTTTTCTCACGGACCTGAGCTGGCACTTTGGGAACTATTTAGTGTGATAAAAAGCATTAGAAGAAGATATAGTTAGCTTTTTTATGATCTAATTAATTTACTTAATTTCCCATGCTTGTAGAAGCACTAGTGTTTGAAATGCTCTGAATTTAGTACAGAGATTCAAGCCAAGAAATCAGAAAAACAATTAATCACTGTGGTTATGTTCAAATCCAACAGGTTAGAGCACAGTTTTCAAAGTAACCTTATTACACTAATACAGTAAAAATGCACACTGAAATCTTACACTGGCAGAGAAACTAGATGACTAGGTTTTTTCCATCTACACTTTCTCTAGTCCCAGATGTCTGTGGTTTTATTATTACAAATTATTTTAAGAATCCATTTTCCTATAACAGTGAACATACTTGTTCTCTGTTATAATCACTGTGAGACACAACAAGGCTAATATTGTCATATATTAAGTAATTGAAACACTAGGCCTTCAACTGTGGTGATAACCCAGGAGACTACCGCTCCTGTGGGGTTGTATCACTTGGACTACATAGCCGCTATATGCTTTTCCTCTTTTGGAGGAACAGAGTAAAATATTGGCTAAAGGAAAAAAAAAAAAGAAAGAAGGTAGTAAAACTGCAGGGCTTTTTTTTTTCCCTGAGCTTTAAAATTTTTCGATTGTCTTTCTTCTTATGATTTTCAACCATGCCAGCTCTTCAGAGGCCACACCAGTATGAACTCTATGATTATAAGCCTTGAAGGCTAGCCAAGACTAATAGGGTCCTCACATTTGGATAAAACTGTGGTACTCTTAATCTTGATGAATAGTCTGGTTTTGGTCTACATCCACCAATTAAGTTTCTAACGTCAGGAACAATAGGGAGCTGGAAGGAGCAAAGCTTTCGAGGACTCCATCAAAGCCGAAAGGTGACATGAGGAGTAAAGCACTGTCAAATGTTAGGAAAAGCATCACTGCATGACCTTTTGTGAACACAGGAGTCTGAAAAATCCATGTATGCTACATTCAGAGTGGTAATCAGGTAGAGGTTGAAGGAAGCAGCTTTGCTTTGCTGCTTAGAGTTATAAAGTCCAGCACTTTAGACTTCTCCACTTCAAGCAGCTCTATCTGAAGTGAGTGATTCTGCTGTGGTCACAGGGATTGTTTCTACTGGTACGAGTTCGTGGAGTTGAACCTCGGTATAATTCCCATGTTAATCTGAGTTGTCACAGGAAAAAGGAAAGAGAGTGAAATGAATATGCACAACTAAACCTGTCATTGTAGTTGGCCAAGGTAAAGAGCAACAGGGTATTGAAATGGAACCAGTATGGTCTGCAGAAACATCTATAAGCTAAGAAATGCACTGCAAGTGAAATGTGCATTATATGCTGAGTGTTAAAATGTGGTGCTCTGCTTTAATGATTCCCACAGAAGCAAAACCCGCTTTTTCAATATCTGTGGTAATCCAGTGAAAGTGAACTATGGAAAGACCTTAACGATGTTTTTTCTTTCCAGTAACAACAGATACAGGCAGTGTCGTTCCTTTTCCAAAAAAAAAAAAAAAGAACACTTTCCATTTCTTTGTTCAGTTTCTTTATGCTGTGCAGCATAGAACATAATTACTTTACACTGTAGGCTCAAAAAGTCACTAAGCAGCTGATAAAAGGCAAAGAAATCAGTACAAATTTCTAGCTGAAAAAAGGGCTTTTCTTATTGGAGCTGATAACTCTCACCAAGGGCTCCAGGCTTTTGTTACATCAATTTGAAGAACTCATAATCTCTGCATTATGAATGTTCAACCAGGATATTTTCTGCTGTAGTGTATCAGGCACCTTCAATATCACAGCTCCTGTTGTCACTGTTGGGTAAACAGCTTTTGACATGTTTTCAATATGATTACATTAGAACAAGTGGGTCATGATTGATAACCTAATATTCAGGCCATGCAAATCATCAATCACAGGAAGTATATTAATTATTCAATGTAACCCTCTAATGCAAGAATCAATGTTGGAAATGAAGAAAAGAAACTCACAGCTCCCAGAAGAGGCTACATCACATAATAAAAAAGGAATGCTAAATAATCTCAGCCCATAATCCTGTTTAATAAAATCCATTTATTTAGCTGTCAGAAACATGATACAATTATTAAACAAAAAAAACCCAAGATAATGAAAAACATTTTTTTTTCTTGTGGAAAACAGAGTTTTGCACTTTTATGCTGTGATTAAATGTGAGGTCTAAAAATACACTGTAAATAATGAGAATAGCTGTAATATATGTGAAGAAAAAGTATCACAGAAAAACAGGTGTTCTTAGTCATGCTTAGTGAGGTTAAATCAATTATGAGAGTATGACATCTGGTCTGCAACAGCCCAAGAACCTTACAGATCCTCTACATGTCAAACACACATAAGTAACTAATGATTCTGCGTAGGAGTGGACACAGTCCCTCCTTAAACAACCCAAAATTACTTAAGTATTCAAAGCAGCCCTTAGGAAGAAGGACCCTTGAAGTGTCTGTCATTCTTCTAAACTGACAGAAGTTGTGGCCAAGAATGTTTGTAGCACAAAAACAGAAAGGTGTAGCAGGCAATGTCAGAAGTTGCAAATTTCATGACCCACCTGGCTGACATGTTGCTGCATGGTGGAGAGGGAACTTGATGGCACTTACCTGAGCAGGTAGCTCTCTTCAGGCAATTGTTGACCCATATTCTCTGCTTTATTTGACCTCAATGATTTTTGAAAGAACACAACCTGCTTCATTTGAAGCAGAGCCCAGAAGATCTTAAACATAAAATCTCTGGCAATTAATGCTGGCATTATCAGCATCCACTTAGGCAGGAATCCATGCACAGACTTCTACATTCTACTTGTGATATGATTCTACATGACATTCACTCCATTCACTTTCTTGCTGATTATTTTCTCCTTAATCACAGTGCCTCATCCCCAGTTCACAAGACCCTTTGAAATTTTTGGCATAATGCTGACATAAGACTGCCACTGAAATGAACATCTATCTCATAGCCACCTTTCTTTTAATTTTAGCATGAAATCCCTTTTTCCATGTGTTTTCTTCTGCATTTTATCATCAGATTTTCAAATCATACATTTTATTCATAGGATCTGCTTTTCTTTCAAAGGAAACCTTGAAATGTATTGGTGCTCCCTCTACACCCAAACAGAAAAGCGTGAGATTTTTCACAAAGGTTCTACCACACCAGACAGAGAAAGAAAAGACAGGAACATCTGACTTTGCTTCTAAATACAGAGAAACCCTCTTGAACTTTGTCCTGTTTCACCGTGTCTAAGATTTACAAAGGTCTCCATGTACTCCCTGAGTGGCAGATTGTGACAACCTGCAATAACAAGTCCACCAGAATGAAATGGTGACCAACACCACTAACATTACCCATACCATACCAGTCCATCTGCAGAAAGGCAATAATTATCTTAATTTTGTGGGTAATATTATTTTATCACCATCAAGAAATAGATACCCTCTATCATGAAACATGGCTTTCAAGGTTAGATGCAAGAAGGACAGTGACAGTCATAGCAGGCTCTTGCAAACAGCTTCAGAAAGTCCTTACTGTGATGAAGCAACAGCTCTATCCACAGTATCTTCACAGTGACATACACTCAAAGATTTCATTCAGCCAAACTTATGGACCTCATAGTTTGTCTTTCTGCTAGGAAAGGGTATAATAGTTTCATGGGAGCATGGTGGCACATGGCAGCAAGTCTCTACAGAACCATTCACCTCCTATACCTCAGCAGACTCATTTACAAAGTCTTGATTTTAAAACAGGGAATTGTAAACAAGCTGAATAAGCAAAAGCTTCTCTCATTTCATTACTACCACTTTTAATGTTGTCAGTTGGGCTGGACTTTCTGTCTGGGCAGACATCCAGCCGATGTTTAAGCCCTCAGTAGTTTGAGTAGTAATAAGTTCCTAGGGGTCTGCACAACTTCCATGTTTGTCCCTACCTCAATATCTTTCAAGTACTTTTCTTGAACATTGTTTTCTACCCATGACCCCTCTATTAACACCTGTCATAAAATCTCAGATGCTCTAGGTCTAAACCAATGCCAGTCCCAGAGGCGTTTCAGCATCTGAAATACAACCTTTCTCCTCTTTTCAAACCTCTTCTCTGTCCAGGGACACATGTTAATTTAACTCATCAAACAAAAAGCTGTTGTAGAGTCCCAAAGGCAATCAGGTTTTAGGAAGGTAAGACTTGAAAAGAATTCTAGGTTAAGAATGCACTCCCTTGCTCTTACAAGGACTAATCATACAAACCATTTCATGAAACTCCTTCAGAAGCCTCTCAGGTTCTAACACTTTTAATTTTTTTTTAAAGCATATATACATATGTATGTGCATGTCTACTACATTTTGGGCTTACCACTGCTATGGCAAGATTGTTCCATAGCTCACTGCTATTGAACTCTATTCTAATTTCCAGCTACAAAGCATTCATTACCAGTTTCTGTTCATTTATTCTGGTCTTAATGTTTTTCTGTAGTTCTTCTCTTTCCCCTGAATCAAAAAAATGCAGAAAATGCAGACAAGCCCCCATATTCAAAATGGAGTACACAGTTTAATGTACACAGACATAGAAAGTTCCTATAACAAAAAGAATTCTTAAATTGTAAAGTCTTCCTCAAATTGCAGATTAATGAAGTCTTCATGGCCATTTTCCAAAAAGATAGCAAAAAATTGAAAAATATTGTTGAATAGCAAAAAAAGTCTTAAGCCAAAGCTTTAAATGTTGTACCAGTTCATAATGAAGGTCCACTGAATTTTATAAGAGAGCACAGACAGTTGTTTTACAGGAAAAGTTGAGTGTGTTCAACTCTCTCCATTCAGTCTCTAACAGGGAAAAATACAGATATACACACAAAGAAAATGCGTTTAAATAACAGTTTTCCTATCAAGTATATCAGGTAATTATTTTTGAAGGACATGGAAAGTAAATCAAGAAGAAATAAGATCAGTTCATCTTTCCAGAGAGGTTTCAAAAAACTTTTTCCAGTATTAATGCAAATAAATACAAATCAGAAACTCTGGGGTCTCAGCAGTATGACTGTGCTTTGTCATTGCTTCTCTATCACTACAACACAGCTTTTCATAGCCCACTGCCCTATTGCACTGTGACTCCAGATTCTTGGAGAAGAGCATCATGGTTCATCAGAGAAGAGTCAGAGAAAGAAGTTGCAAGAAATTTTCCACTATAAAATAGTAAAGCACTTTAACACTCTGTTAAAACAAGTGTTCTGGTCACTTATTCAAGCACTTGCAGATTTTCTTTTAAGGGAATTGAAATGATGACACTGACCAAAGGAAGTTCAACCACAGTAAGAGCATTTTGATGACTACAGAAGATAGTGTCATGCAGGCCTTCCTGATTCTTGGCAACTCTTGCTAGTACATTCAGGCTTCTCCTTTAAAAATATTTTAGTATATCTTTTATGTTTAGTTCTAAAATGCATTGTATTTACCCAAGCTATCAGACCAAGTTCCTGATTCCAAAACTTTTAGACAGATTACTTTTAAAAAATATTGCATAAGAGACTAAAACTCATCTTTCTCTTTTACCAGACAGTTATGTATCTAGGCATTCAAAAGAAAAAAAAAGTTTTTCTTCCATATCCCAATGCACAATTGACTAAACACACATTATTTTAGCTGTGATTATCTTTTCAGTTTTTAAATCAGAACATGCATATTGGTAGTTACCTGGCCTCTTGCATGAAGTAGTGGGGAAAAAAGTACAAGAAGTCACACAAAAGGCAACGAGAGCCTCACAAACAGAAAAATAGTCAAAGTACATGGAGTCAGAAAGTCCATAATAGAATAGAATCTTGCCCACAGTCTGTATGTGAAAGCTATCAGTGGCAACTTATCCACAACGGTTTAGCTTTCTCTCATTTTGAAATCTTATTTATACACTGACTTTAATCAAATCATTAATTTGACCCCACATATCCAGAAGCAGAAGATAAACTTTGCCAAGTCTTGCTTGGTGCTGAAAATCTCTCAGACTTTCATTGTTGCTGCTCCCTAACCAGGCATTCTCGGCATAGCATTGAATCTTTCCTGAAGCCAACATTCATTTTCACTTATTATCTTATACTTTAGTTCTTTCAATATTATGATATTGCTCATACGAGGAAGAACAGAACAACTCCAGCACATTATCATGCTTATGCAGATCTGTGGGTTTTGGAACCTGTTCTGGTCTCTCCAAATGGACATGTTACTCCTCTCTGTGCCTCAAGATCCATTTCCAGTAGTACTAGTATACTAAGAGCCCTGAATGCTCTCCCCAGGGTAGCTATCTAAACCTCTTGATTCTAAATCTGAGAATAGGTTTCTGCTTTCCTTCATAACCACATTAAAGTTCTCACAACCTGAGCCACCAAAAGCTGGGAGCACTGGGTTTATTTCCTTCTGAGTGATGGGATTCATGTGCCTTATTTCACAGGCACTTTTAACCTTCTCCCTCTAGCCTATTCTGCCAAGAGAAGAACATGGTTTAAGCCCATCTTGGAAGCTGTTTCATTCTGAATCAAAGATGTGATTCCAAATCACTTCAGGTATCAATTGGATCTGATGTTAGCTTTCTCACACAGCCAGTCAAATGTTTAGTCACCTGGCTGAAGGGAGGTGGATGAGAAGATGGAGAGGTACTCAATGATTTTATTTTGTTCAAAACTCAGTCAAGTTGGTATGTTTGGAGAACATCTGTTGGACTGAGCCCCTCAGGCAAGAAAACAGAAAGACACATCATTTATGGATCGAAACAAAATTAAAACATGATACAGGCTCTAAGATTGTCAAAGCTGAGGTGCCTCTGAGATTGACCAAAAGTAGAATTTAGGTTCCTGAGAAACCCAAATGTCGAAAACTTGCACAGTTGCAGGTTTAAAGCAGTAGCTGAGCAGAATTTTTGAGAATAGGTTTTGGTCTAAGATACCAAAGCCATTTAGTCACATGGCTTCTTCCCTCCTGCAAGAAAAGAAGAGGAGCACTTTATTCTGTAACAGGAACATTGAAAAAAATGTGCACAATAAAATCAGTGAGGTGATGAGCCCTAGAGGAAAAGTGCAAACCTTTGAAAGAGAAAGTACAGTTCTGAAGTGAATTTTGCAAAGTAGGTCCGCAGCCAATGGCAAGCTTACAGGAAAAAACATATTCACTCTGGAGCAGTGAGGCCTTGCACCTAGCACAGGACTGTGCTGGCTGGACACAAGTCAGTCTGTGATACCTGAACACCACTGTATCATCTTGTGTGTTGTTGACTGTTATCACACCATGGGGTCCAGGACTCAATATGTTATTTCTTGTATGGTACATGCAGAACATGCTAGTCCCTCACTCTACCCTCTTCCTGCTTTAAGCTGTCAGGGTAGTGGAGGAAGGAACTCTGCTTCTCTCCCAGGTGAGCCTTTGTCTGCTTCCTCCATCACGGAAATTGTCCAGGGTTCCAGAGAAATATTCTCAGGCATTTGTTGCATGCAAATAGCTGCCAAATAAATCATTGTATATTGCAGCGCAACCCCTGAGGGGGTTTGTACCTATGGAACTTGCTACTGTCACTCCACTTCCCCACATACCTTAATCATGTTATTCATTCAGCAAGAAGGATGAATGTTACAGCATGAGACTTTCATCCCTCACTGCTGAGGATCTGAATCTCAGGGAGAGCAGGAGAGAGAGAGAAAGAGAGAGAGAGAGAGAGAGAGAGAGAGAGAGAGAGAGAGAACATATAAAGGAAAAAACTTAAGGTAAGAGTCAAACACCATTATTTCTCAGCATTGGGTTTAGGCAAGGATTGCATTATAAGAACATCTTCCTAAAATACTTCAGGAGAAATTTACCGCCTGAGCACACATTGATTGTCCATGTATGTATGTATGCACGTCTGTAAATGCAGGGCCTAAATAAGACCTTTAAGGCAGTGAATTTGCAACCTTTTAAAGCATCTGAAAAATTCTTATCTTCTCTCTACCTTTGTGGACTAACTCTATGGATTACAAAGTACTTTACAAAAATGTTTCCTTAGAATTTTTTCCATAAAGACAATAAAAATAAAATAGCAGCAGACATAAGAGGGAGAGAAGCACAACATTTAGTGGTAATCTAAGAGCCTATCCTTTTAATAGCCCCAGTATATTTTAAAGGTACCAGCTTATCTGATATGTCTGCAGTCAGTTCTTTCTGTATGAGGGGCAATGGCTATTTCATTATGCTGGCCTTGACAGTAACCCCGATGAATCCCTTCCACTAAGATTTAAGCTCTCAGGCCTCTGTTAAGACTATCAGCCAATATGCTAACTACCAGGTCATAGACAAACCTAGAGGAAACTAGAGGAACACTATGTCACAGCCCATAACCACCCTAGAACAGTTATGGTACAACACTAAAAGGCAATTGATGCTTTCGCTTACCTATGTTATGTACCTATAACTGCAAGAAGGTTATAAATCAGCAGATGAGAGATGCAATGCTATTGTTGTTCATTACAAACTACTCCCTCCAGCTGGCCCTTACTATTCCAAACAACTAGGAAAGTACAAGAACTGGGGGAAAAAATGCAGCTTTTTGTATTTTCAAACAAATTGAAAAGAGGAGCTAACACAACATAGTCCAGTTTAGAGTTTATGAGAAGCACATCTAACAGATTTTTTATTTTGTGGAGCTTTCCTCTAAGCATGATGAGTGATGACTTAATGAGCTATCTTCATAATACTTGATCCATTTACATAATCTGAAGATGCAGTCTTACATGCAGTCTTTTCCAGTACATCTTTCTGATCTCATCCCTGCTTGAGGGATTGACTAGTGTTAATTTTCTAGCTCCATTTTGATGTAAGCTGTCTGTAAGTCTGCTGACTATCTCCCTTCTTGACATCATTACATGTCCTCTATCCATCAACATGGGAAAGGGTACTGCTTTTCTCAAAGGCCATTACTTCTGAGAAGCAGCAGAATGACAAAAGTAATGATCTATGGAAGCTAGATATGACAGAGGTCTCAGCCCATTGATCAATTTACCAGTTTTAGTAATTCATAACAATAATATTATAGCAGATAGTCATAAACTGCATTGTTCCTAGTCCAGGAAGGGAGTAGGAAAAATCACTTTTTTCTTCAAACTAGTGGAAAAGGCAGAAATTTATTCCAAAACCTTACCTATCTATCAGATTTCCCAACTGGTTTTTGAGTCTGTGGGACTCATTACTATATTACCACAATTCAGTGTTTGTGGTACATTACCACAATTTTCATTTTTCCAGTACTTACCAATCTCCACCAGACAGACTTGACACGTCTATCTGTTCTGTAAGTCTCACATGATTACTAGTTTCCCAAGTGGGAGAAACCTGGACTGTAAGAATAGAAGGACTGAATCCCATTTCTGCTGCTGCTACCCAGCTCTGACTGGCCACAGTTCGCAGCATAATGGCAATGATGGCATTCCTGAGTCACCAAGGATTTGTTGCACATGTTTTATAGGCAAAATACAAAAGATTATAATGACGACTGGTGATAAAAAGCCCTCCACACTTCCTTCTTACCATCCCTGCCAAGTTAGGGAAGAATAGTAGTTTACAGACAAACCCAGTTTACTGTCTTGTCCTTTATTATTGAACATTCTATGCCAACAAATGAAAGTACAATGGTTAACATTACAGACTAATTGTTGCAGCCTGATCTATAATTAAGGAATTATATGTGTGACAAGATTTTCAGGGATAGGAATAAAAAAAGATATGATAAGGCACAGTATCTGGCATGAAATTTTTGCTGACTGTGTAAAATTAGAGTAAAGCTCAACCTTGAGCTGTTACCCCAAAGTGCCATCTCAATCTGCATCAAACACAGAGGAATTAAAGTATGGGGCTCTCCAATACTTACAAGACATGACAGAGACTAAGTGCCCAACTTATGAATGTGGCTTATATTTTAGGATTTTTTAATAACTTCCTTAATTTTTTTACTTTTTAAATCAAATTAATTGGGAAATGTCAGCACTTTATATTTTTGCATAATCCACAGGGGAGGTAAAAAAAAAGATGTTTCTACATCAGCTATTTACTGCACAGTACTCCACAACATTCTACAGTCTAGATAATCATGCTTCATGAACTCTGTGGATGGAGTGTGTCATGCTAAACCTCAGAGCTCCACTGAATTGCTCTACAGCCAGTATTCTATGTCATGGCCAAGAATAGCAACTATATCTTTGAGCCACCAGATATGAATAATTGTCCTTGATGCCAAAGTTTTCCACTTCTATTCCAGTGCTTCTCCAAAGGAGAATGTCATGACAAAGCCCCATCGCTGCTCAGATCATCCCCAACACCAGAAAGTCTTGATCAAGACTGAGCAAGCTTTATTCTTAGAAGGGAGAAAGGTTCATGCTCTATTATCTGCAAGAAACCACAGTTGTATGGGCAGTTGAAAATCAGTCATTAATTTTAAACACACAGGTGTTCAATGAAAATAGGTTACAAAAATATACATAATCCTTCCAAAACTGGAAGCCTGTGCAACACGAATGCAGTGAACCATTCTCTGCTGAATAGTCTGATCAGGTTGCCAGTAATGGTTTCAAGAAATGGTGCAAGAAACAGTTTTCTCATTATGTGTCTTTAGCCAGATTATTATCCTGGGAAATACTAATTTAAGAGTGCTAGTATATGCTGTTGCAAATTAATGACAGTTACTTTCTCAAAGGCAAAAATATTCTACTAGAAAAGGATTTCTTATGTTATTCACCACTTTTCTGATGTTACATTGTTTGGATTTAGCCCTAAGTTTAGGACTGAAATCCAGACACAAACATATATACACTCTTAACCCCTAATGTCACCCTGGATATTTCTTCTGGTACAGTCTGCATTTTCAATGTTGTTTGGTACTTTGTTTCATATAGCGTACAGATTTTCGTGAAGACACATCATGAAGACACATTCAGACTCTTAAATTACAGAGATATTTAGGATATGCACAAAATAGTTATACACTCATTTTTTTTCTTTTTTTTTGTCTCCTCCTTTCTATATTTTCATAGATCACTGGCCAACATCAGCATAACAGCTATTCTGTCAAAAAATAAAAAATCCAAGCAATAATAGGCAGAGTCTTTGTACAGAAATTCACCCTATTCTGGCAGGACATTTCTTATTATTTTTTAATCTGGAGAGACATGTTTTACAGGGCAAATAGGAAGATGCAAGCACTGCAGTGACCTTGCAATCCAGCTTTCACAAAGCTGCAAAAGTGAGATGTCATGCCATAGACCAGGCTTTTATTCTTTGCTCTGCCAGTATCTCACTAGCGATGCTGGGCACTCAGCTCTCTGCACCTCAGTTATCTCATCTGTAAAGCAGAGATAAGGCTAAAATGTACCTTAGATCTACGGTTGACAACAGCAGTGCAGTATAATGGCTAATCTTTTGAGGGAATAAGTGGTATTCCTTCTCACAGCTTGAGTAAATTTGGGAGGGGTGGGATGGCAAGTGGGAACACCACAAACTAAACCAAGGAGGATTTCTCCTACAAAACCATCGAGGTATTGCACAGTTCTGGCCTAGAGGTCTCTGGCTACATGCCCTCCTCTCATCCTCCCAGTCTGAAGGATGTTTCTGGGATGTGGACTTTGTCCCCACTTCAAAATGTTCCTGCATATTAGCTGGCTTTGAAGAATAGCCTTCCACAAGGGCTGTATGTAGAGCCAGCTACAGGCGGCTGTATATCATAGAATCATAGAATGGCCTGGGTTGGAAGGCATCTTAATGACCATCTAGATCCAACTTCCCTGCCATGGGCAGGGACACCTTTCATTAGACCAGGTTGCTCAGAGCTCCATCCAGTCTGGCCTTGAACATGTCCAGGGATGCAGCATCCACAGCTTCTCTGGGCAACCTGTTCCAGAGCCTTACAACCCCACAGTAACGAATTTCTTCCTATACTTCATCTAAGCCTACTCTCTTTCAGTTTGAAGCCATTCTCCCTAGTCCTGTCACTACATACTCTTGTAAAATCTCTCTCCATCTTCCTTATAGGCTCCATTCAGGTGCTTGAAGGCCACAATTAGGTCACCCCAAAGCCTTCTCTCTTCCAGACTGAATATATATATATATCCTGTATAACCAGCGATCTTTTTTACAGACCTATTGCCACAAAAGAGAAAAAGGGTCAAGATTAGGCATGAAGAATGAAATATAGCAGACAGAGCCATGCCACAAAGCATACGTGTGTACACATGCACACCACATACCCACGCTCAGTGAGGCTCATGCTCTTACCTTTATTACTGTAGCACACAAGTAAATCAGAGAGGTTTTTTCATAAATGTTTCTACACTCTCACTGCATAAGATCATCAGGTGAAATTCTTAGACTCTGATTTTATCACAGTGCAGTAGCTGTACACCTGTCTGAAGGGATGGCCCAAAATTCACCAGCTTAGCTTAGACAGTGTAAAGCCATGACAAGACATTTTATGTCACTAACCAGTGGCTATATCCCTTTGCATGGGGTTTATCTGGGACTTAGGGGTCAATGTCAGTTCCAGCATCTAGAGCTGATAGCGTCAGATTGCTAATTAACAGTTTTCAGTCTATTAATGGATGACAATCAAAAAATATGGTCAAGAAAATAAGGTTCTCTTTTATGTAACATAATAACAGGCCTTTCTGCCTCTATATATAATGTCGTATCCATACACATCTCATATTTTTCAGGTAATGTTATTGCCTCAATAACATCAAGTGTCAAGGAGTGGCATGGATAAGTCATGCAATACCTATAAGAGAGTGTTTTAGGTTCACATGAATCACACCTTAAAAGAGCTGAAATCACTAAAGAGCTGCGGCAAGGGGAGCCCCAGTCCAGGTTGAGATAATCCCTCCTGAGGGTCAGCTGGCCGTGCTTGCCCAAACACACCTCATCTCTGGCACTAACACCATCACCTAACCACAAGCCTTCAAGATTGAAGGGATGTGAAAGAAGAAAGTAGCATGGCAAAGAGATATTTGACCATCAGATGTTAAAACTGCCCAGCAGGAAGTCTGATTAATATATTTCTACCAAATGGAGAATAATATTTAATGATTATTCAAAGAGAAACCCTATTTATCAAGCTAAGAATTAGCCGGCCTTTTTTTTTTAGCTTTCCTTGATGCAAAAGGGAAGGAGACGAGCAAAGAAATTCCTGAATAAAGGTGCTCAGAGATTGTACCTTGTTAACGCAGCCCAGCTAGGGATGACAGGGAAGTCCACTCAGAGCCTGACACAGATTGTAGGTCATGAAGGAGTGAACCCCTTTATTAAAATGCCCCCCCCCTTATATAGGGGAGCACAGAGAACTTTCTAGGGTTTTACAAACATGGGGAGGAGTTTGTAGAAGGAGGGGTAATGACTGGATACAAAACACAAGGGGAGGGATTATAACAGAATATGGATGAGAGAGGAGGGGAAAACTCTTGTAGGAACAAACCATTGTAAGAAGGGGGATAAGAATGTACCATTAAACTTAAAACATTAATGCTGGCATTATCTGGCAGTTTTACTCTGTCAAGTCCGTGTTAATTAAGCAAGTCTATTATTTCAAATCCAATCCTCTTCTTCTGCAGCTTCCTTCAGGGCCACAGTCCATCACTGGTAGGCTTCCTGTTCCCTTTCTTCTGTGTTCTCATCCACACCTTGTTAGCAAATAAATATTCCTGTAACTTCTTCGTTAGTTTGAAGAAGGTCTGACAGATGTTTGAACTCCTATAGCCCTATTCTTGGCTTTCATTTGACAGCCCTATTTTCCATGTTAGGAAAAAGGATAAATAAGAACCCATGATATATCTAGTTTATGTCCTTCATCTCTTTTTATACTTTCATCATGTTCCCTCCTAATTGTCCTCTCATGCTGTAACCTTTTAATTCTTCCCAAATACAGAATTCGTGCATTGCCTTTAATAACGTCTATCCACTGCCTATCTCATTTATGCTCTATATTTCCAGTTACAATTATATTATGACAACCCAGTATTTTCAGTGTTCTCTAGTCCTTGGTTTTAACACTTTTCTTGCTTTTTCATCATTGTTGCTCCCTGATTTGTCCAAAGACAAACCCTTTTCTGCAGTTCAGTTAGAAGGCAGCAATGTGAACAAAGTAGATCAAATTACTCCTTCCAGTATGTATTACCATGTATTTGTCAGTACTGAATTTCATCTGACATCATGTTCCCCAGCCACCTAGCTTTGTTAAGGCCTAGCAGAGTTTCTCACAGTCTCATTTTATCTGGACTAACCTAAATAGTTTTGAAGATTTTGTGACCTCGACATTTTCCTCCCCCACTTCTTGCAGGTTATGAAGGGATCTGTTAAATGCTTGAGATCACACACAGCAACATTGCCATATCATGCTGAAAATGGACCACTTATTCCAACTCTTTTTTTTCCCGAAAACCAGCCATGACTGGTGGCAGAATTTCACCCCCCTCACCTCCCCTAGAATGACTGGATTTCGTTGACTTAATTTTCTTAGAAGATTTTTGTAAAACTCAAAACCAGTATTTGCTAGTTCTCAGAAGCTGAACACAACTAACATGTAGTCCTTACCAGTCTCTCAGGTGCTGAATGTATTAATTTGCCTCATCTTTTGACACCTCTGCTTCCTTAGTCAGGGAAAGTATCCCTGAAGGCTTGCCCTGTTTTATACTCTTACCTAGGCATCTGCTATTGGCCACTTCTGTGACAGAAGTTGGAATAAATGGGCCCATGGTCTTGGTTCATACAGACGTTCTTATGCAGTAATCTCATCTTCATTATCTGAAATATTAGGTTTCAGGTTGGGTTTTCCCCAGACTCCCCGTGATGACAAATGATTTTAAAAAAACATTAAGACAAAAATGCTCGAAAGTGACTGATTTTGGATGGCATAGGATGACAGCTTTGTACCACGTATGAATGCAAATAACTTCCTGCTTACTCTCACCTTCAAATCTTTAACAGAGACAGTAACATAAGACAAATCTTATATTAGTACACCCTCAAGCCCATCAATCATTTCCCTTTCTCAACAGAATATGATTACCTTTGTATACGATTTTTTCTACAGTTTTGAACCCACATGGCAGTGTCCATACTCAACCACCTTTCAATGAATTAACAGAAAAATATTTTTGAGATGCGTCTAATGTTTCCCATGCTATTGTTGTCTATATGCTCTGAATTTCCTTTTTTCTTTCTTTCTTTTTTTTTTTTTAAGGAAGAAAAGTAGCAGAAAAGAGCATTTATAAAGCATAATTTATAATCCCACGCCCGTAGTTAAAGCTCCACAGAAGCAGTTTACGGTGTTAAAAGGACAAGTTCAACAAGAGATTCAGTTACCCTTCTGTTTTTGGAGATGATTATACGTTTGTCATTATTTAATACTAGATTTGAGTGACTCAGTCCTAGACTTTCTCACTGACAGCAGTTAAAAGTCCTCTAGCATTAATAGCAGGCTCCACATTGATAGATACTTTAAATTAAAAGATGAAGGGTCTGGATGAAGGGTGAATTAACAGCATTGGCATTGAATTGCTCTTTGTACCAAGCAGATGTGTATGCTTTTGACAGTAGCAAGATTAATCAGCAGTGAATATTTGGGAAATATTCCTCCTCTGGGCCTGTTACTTGCTGTCAATTTTTCAGAAATATGTGAGGTTTAGTGCATTGGTGATTAGGCTTTGTACTTTTGGCATGAGGTCTGACATCTGGACCACCCAGGTGAAAGTCCACTGCAGTTCAGGAAACAGTTGGGAATGCTTGGGAATGTCCCCTTACAAAAATTATGTTTGTGGGCTGATCCATGAATTCTACATATGCTGCAAACCTCTGCTTATGCTCCAAGCTCAGAAGAAGACCTTTGAAATAACAGAAGCAAAAAAAAACACAGCTAAATTTTCATTTTTAAGAGCCCCAACCCTAGACTCTCAAATCTGAGTGTTACAGGAAAAAAAAATTACAAGGCAGGTTGAGGCAACTGCTTTGGGATTCTTTATCATTGACTGTCATCTAGCCTGGAGGTGCCATGTTCCACGCACAAATCACATGTTCAGTAACCAATCCACTCAGCCACAGCCAGCCAATAATTGTTTGCTGTACAAACTCTGTAACACTTCATTAGTTTTGCCACACATCTACTTCCACTGAAGGTAACTTTCCCAAATGAAAAATCACAGAGCAACATTACAACTTCCATCTATTTTTAGTGCAACCTTAAACAAAAAAACCAAAACAAAATAGAAAATGCAATTGAGGAAAAGGACTTGCACTGTAGTTTACTATTTAAAGCAAAAATATGACCTGCATTTTTGGTTGTTTTTTTTTTGTTTGGTGTTTTGTTTTTTGTTTTTTTCCTGTCAATCTTACATTTCTCCAATGAGACTATGAGAAATGTGCAAAGTTATGTGATCATTTCTGACAGTTCTTGGCAGCAGGGCAGGCAAGCATTGGAAAGGATCTCTCTCTCCTGATCCAAGATTAAATTTGGACTGAAACACAGGGCTCATTTAGGCAGCAATTAAAGGACCTTATAGACTGAGGGAGAATGAAATGATAAATGCAAAGAGGCTTATTTAATGGGGATATTAAGTAAACTGCTGGTAAAAATGCCCATTTATCATCCACTGATTCCTAATTGGTTTCCTGTTCCTGCCTGCATGTGGCATTTTCAGAAGGAATTACCTTCCTTTAGTGCGACTGTTGCAAATGCAATAAATCAAGGCCATGGATTTCTAGCTAATTTAGATGGAGACTAAATTGGAGCCAAAGCATACAAGAGTGCTTGTAATTAATGTTCATTACAACTTCTAGCTTCAAAAACAGGAAGGATCATTTTAATGCACCATTCCCGAGCAAGGACGCTACTTTAGGATATGGCCACGCTTTGTAGGCTCAACAAAAATCACTTGCCTTTGTAAGCCACTGGCCTTCCTAAAAACTTCCTAGGAATCCAGGTAGAGGTCTATCAATCCTTTAAATTCCCTGCCCCTTTTTTTTTTATGTACATGCCTTATCTGTCTATAAAGGCCAATTTACACAAAAACGGCTTACATTCACAATATCATTATTGATCTCGGTTGTCTGATTCCCGCAACAAATACTTTATTTCCACCAGGTACTGTAAGCAGGTAACAATTTTCTAGCTGAAAAATCAGTAAACTTCAGTTTCCCCAGCAGCAGCTTCAGTAGTTGGTCTACAGTCTTTCAGCATATTCTTTTTCCAAGGGTTCAGCTTTGCCAAAGAGAAGAAACAAGACTTGTTACTGTGGGAATTTCTTTGTTTTGCCATTCTCACAAGGTGATTTAGAGATGTGTGTGTGTCTCATTTTATGATATTTTATTGTTTGATGCAGCAAGCAAGCTACTTTTGAAAACACGTACAGTGACCCAGACTTTGTGCAGCTTTTCGCAGTTGCTTCACTTGATTGTAGCCCTGATATGCAGCACTATGAGCATAAACAAAACTTGGTTACCTGTTGTGAGTTTCCAAACACAGCAAAAAGAACAAAAAATATTCCACTTTCTGAATCCAGTGAAGTTCATAGAACTCATTTATTTTCAGTGGAAAGAAAATTGGTTTATTGGGTCTGAATCCCCCCGAAAGTTTTTCTGTATGAGATTCTCTTTGTTTCTTTTATGCACTGAAAAAAAAATAATTGCCTACTTTTCTTTTACTTCTGAAAAATACAATTGGCACAGTCTAAGTATCTTATGACAATCAAGAGAAATAGATTTAGAAATACTGTCTATCCTTGGCATCACAGAACAGGCAGTAATCTATCTTTTATTTAGACTTGAACCAGTTTCAGATAGGTTGTTTTGTCATCTATTCTGCTTGGTCATTTACTGTTTAATTCCTTGTTTTCAGTTTGGATCACCACTCATAGAATTAAAATTCAGAATTTACAGCCTTCAGAGCTGGCATGTTTGTTGCAAATGATCAGTTTTGAGTGGAATAGGTTGAAACCCAAGTGGGTGATAAAGAAATCCATTAACTTACTAGCACACAAATCTTCCATCTTCCTCTGTAATGTACCCATGAATGGTTAAAGGCAGTACCCTGGGGAACATGAGGGTTACACTTATTGTCCTCCCCCAACCACATGTAGATAAATATTCATTGGAAAAAAAACTTGACATGGAAATACAAATGTTAGTATTAATGCCCACTCTGAGAGTCCATGCTGTGGAGGAAATGGGCTGGCAATCTGAAGATCCAATTTCCTTTTTCCAGGCTCTGCTACCAACTTACAATTTCATCATATGCAGAACACTTTATTTTTCCATGCCTCGTCTTCTCTCAGAAAAGCGTGACTGCATTCCACAGACAGGAATTACCATACACAAGCATTAACTACTTTCACTTTTTAATTTTAAGCAGCTTCAAGATATTTACTCTGAATGCCAGGAGCACAGAGAAACATTAAGGCAGGCCTGGGAATGCTCTGCCATGACAGAAAGCAAAGAATAAATGTTCCTTAAGTGAAACAACCTGTCAAGCTCTCACCCCAGCCACACTTCTGTTTCGATGCTTGCTGCACATACAACTGAAATGACATACATAATGTTCAAGGAAAGTGTGGGTTATACAGAGAGGGGGAGCACTTAAATTTACTATTCTACCTAAGGATTCCCATTGGTTTGATATTTGATGAAGCCAGCAGAGATTCCATGTTAAGGAATTTCACATTTAATTTACACAATACTTCAAACAGTAGAATATTACACTTTAAAAAGTACTTATTCTCTTTTTTCCTCCTTTTACATTACTCTAATACCTTAATAAATCAGAACCTATCCCCATCTTGCCTGCTCCCTGCCTTTTCCTCCAAGCTCATAAGATGACCTCTGAAGTTAAGAGACCAGAAGCAGATTTTTACCAACAGAGCATATAAAGCTGTTGGGTCCTGGTGAACTGAGACATTACACTTCAAAAGGCAGGGACTGCAGATCTTGGCTACAGTACTCTCAATTCCAAATAACTGACCAGATCCTGATCTGACATTAAAGGGTTTTATACTTCTTCAATGTCACTGACTCTAGTGGAGCTACTGATGTTTTTTTATCAAGGCAAGTAATATCAGAATATCAACCTCATGGTTGATAAGCTCTTTTACCCAACCTGCTCGTTATTTTTTTAATCCTTCTCAATTTACCATTCTCAAGGCCCCACAGTCTTCAGAAAGGAAGATGTTTGGGTTTTCTTTAAATCAGGTGCAGCTTATCTGCCAATTATTTAGTCCAATTAAGTCCCAATTTTATATTGTTTTTCAGCCACATGTTACAACAAACAACAGAGTGGAAACCCACATATGTTTTCTGATATTGGAATAATGCCACTCAAAGAAAGAAAGATTTGAATTCCCTAAGGTTCCTTTTAAAAATATAAAATGTGTAGTATTCTAATAGACTAAAATCAGTATACATGGAATATTACTTGGTCCCAACTGAATACTAGGTTGCATATTAATGGAAAAGTCCTACTGATGGAAATGAAGAGGTAGAACACTGTACTAAATAACTGGGAATTTATTACTCAACCAAAACCATATACAGAATTGGTACACGTCAAATCCACTGGCAGAAGGGGAAAGCATGTTCATGTTAAAAGCAGCTGCCTGTAGCCAGTGGTGGTGGAGCAAAGTGATTCTGCTGTCACACACCGACAAATGAGAAGTAATTCCAGTGTTTCCACAGGGGCTGCAAGACTGCAAAATAGTTGTGGAGAAATCTGAATTGGCCCACAGTGTAATTGATTCCACTGAGTCCTCATGAATTCATCAGCAAAACACATGTAATACTGCAGTCAAACAGATACGGTCAAGTATATTTCATTTCTCTTAAATGGTGTGCCTGTCCCATAAACAGTCTGTCTGCCCTGGAAATCAATTTGCTGTCTTCTTGTTTTGCTCTTAAATGCATAGATTTGATGAGGGAAGATTAACACTGATTAATGTTCTCAGGGTCCTCCAACATCAGGGTCCTCCAACATCAAGACCCAGGAATGCGTGTGCTACCGATCTTTCCCCTACACAGGCTCCACGGAATCAATGATCATCCAGGGTGGGACAGGTTTAGCTCAAACCATAGCCATTCATGCTTTTGACAGCATTGGTTCAGTCCACAACGTGTCAGTTATGGTGCCAGTAATCATACATGAACCATGGAAAGACTCACTTCAGGGGGCAATGGCTAATACCCACAGGGAACAGATCTCAAACCTGGATGCCTTAACATTAAGCCCTGAAGACTGAAAGATGTTTAGGTGCAAATTATTTATTCCCTGTGGGGCTCAAAAAGAAAGAAATGCAGAATCCAAAGCCTCTCTTCTCCATCCATCTTTCAATCACTTGCTGTGACTTAGGAAAAGAAAAAAAAATAACATAGTGACCTGTACAGCCCACCTCAAAAAAATCCTGTGTGAGGAATGTACTGTTATTAACCTTCCCCTTGGCATATATTAATCGACAGCATTCTGCACATCTGTAGGGTATCAGATGCAGGAGGGAAACAACTGCAGTAAGTAGAAAACAGCACAAAGTAAAACTACAGTCTGAGTCTCTCAAAGAATAGTAAAATGCAGTAATCCACAGGGGTAAAGTGACCACTTCAAAATTAACTGCAAGGATTTACAGATGAGAATTAATTTCATCTCTATTATTATGACAGGTAAAATAGTTGCAGTTGTACACTAATTTATATAGAATCACAAAGAAAATCCTATTTCATTAAGTGGATTAAGCATTAAAGTATTACCCTTTCCATTTTTATCTTCATTTCATGAAGTGCCTAACAGGAGGTCAAATTAAGAGACCAAATTAACATTTAAAAAAGTCATAGTGAATGCTATACCACAGTGATTCTAACCACACTATTCTTTATCATGATAGTATCAAGCCTATTTTAGCCTTGGTACTCGAAATTAATAACTGTTATTTCCACAGGGAACCATTTTTCTTGAATGTAAATCATTCAGCAGAGTCAGACAGAAGAAACAAAAGCATTAATCATTTCATACAAAGTGTAAGCAGAACAGGAAGAAAGAAAGCAAAAAGTGCTAAATCAGTTCCCCATTTTCCTTGCATGAGCCATAAGAAGGAAGCCCTCACCAATCTCAACTTGTGTTTACGACTGAAACCAACGAAGTCCACCCTGACCCAATAAATCGTATCAGCTATTTTTTTTAAGTCCTTTCTTCAGTTTCTGGTTATTCAAAACAAGATGATGTGACCATTGTCAATGTAAAAACACACGCACCTTATACAGATTTACACAACAGAGCAGGTGTCTAAATCAAATTCCAGCCACAATATTTTGTTTGCTCTGCTTGCTTGTGTTTCTTTACACCACAGGCATTGTCCTGCTAACACAGTGTAGTGGTTTGAACCAGGTTTTCCCATTGAAGCTAAGAAAATGGTAAAACCCCAGGGGGTGGTGACCCCTGGAAGTTTTGAAGTTTTGTCCAATCTGCACTCCTGCGAAATGTAAACATACCACAAGCAAACGGAAGAGAAGGTTAGTTGTAGTTTGGTTGTAGAAGAGTTTGGTGTAGAAGAGGTGCCATGTTGTGAAAGCCACGAGTAGTGAGGGCAGGAGCCCTCTGGGGGCCTCTGGGCACCCCCCCAACCCCAGTTGGGGGCTACAGAGACTTGGAACAGTGTTAAACTGGACTATGTGTCTGTAGCTGGGAGATGTTTCTTCACTATGAGCAGCAGCAGCAGCAGCAGCGGCAGAAGCAACACTGGCCGGAGAAGGTGGCAGAGAGCCAGGAGAGATAAGACCAAGCAGCAACAAAGGCATGCAGCATCAGAGAAAGAACTCCTGCAAGGAGAGAGAGAGAGTGAGCAGCAGAGAGACAGAGTTTTGGGGGTAAGAACTGAACCAGACCCCCCAAACTCCTTGGAGACCCCTCACGTCCTAGAAGGGAGGGGTGAAGTGCGACATGCACTGCAGAGAGGAGCTGAAAAGCTCAGAGCGTCCTGGGAAGCTGGACCGGGACAGAGAGGAATGCAGAGGGGGGTGACCTTGGCCTTCCCCCCCCCCTCGCCACTGCTGCCAAGGTGGCAGCCTGAGACAGAGCACAGGAGCTCTGGTAGAACTCTTGAGGCAAAGGCTTTCAACTGAATGCTGCCTAAGATGTTCTGACTCAGGGGTGAACCCCCCTGAGAAAGGGACTTTCACGAAGATGCCCCTGCACTTTGTGATATGCCTGTGGTGAAGTGAGTTTTGTCCCTGCTGGCAGTCCACGGGTGAGACCTTCTCTTGGAGTCGAAGGAGAGCCAAGAGGGGTGAAAGGAGACCCCCTTGTGTCTTGAAAGACCCTCGTTTGGAGACGACGGGCCAAGGGGCTTGGAGACCCCCTTGTGTGTATTGAGAAGAAATCCACCTACAATAATCCAGCTATCAGCTGCATGCATGTGAAGAGGACAGATGACTGCTGCCGCAGAGAAACTGCTCAGAGACTAGAAGGCATCTGTCCTTCTTCCCTCCTGGACTTGTATTTGGAGGGGAGAAGAGATCTGATCCATTGTAAATACTTATGTCATGGTAGAGATAGTTGAGATCGTGTGTATAATGTATTATAATATTTATTTATTTGTACAGTCATTATAATATATTCCCTTTCCCCCTATTTTGAGTCTTGTGTGTTTTGTCTGGAAAACCCATCTGACATTAGGTTAAGATGTGGGAGGAGGCTTAGACTAGGGAATTAGAATTTTGGGGATCTCAAACCATGACACACAGTTTCCCAGTCTGTTACTTGCAGTTGATAATTCATATTATCCTTAGCTAACATTAAAGGTTTATCACTCCAATGTTATTAGATTAGTTTCCTAAGGAATTTCTATTTTATTTGTGTAACATTGTTTATATGTCAAATATGTGTCAAGTCTGGGGGCACTGAAAGTTTAATAGCTTGAAGTAACTAGTGAAGTCACATCTGGAAAACAGCATTTGTTGGAATCTGAGTAATACATTCATCTTACCATGCCAAATAGGAAAGATTTCTGTGTAGTAATACATAACTTTGAAGAAATACTTTTTCTATTCTGTTCTTCAGGTGCCATGTTGCAGCTAGACCACTCAATTTAATTAGTGTATGTATTCACATCTGCTTTTTTGCCCCTTTCCTCATAATAAGCTTTAATTTGGAATGTTTTTACACACCAGATTTTCCACATCACATGGGTAGGGAAAGGAGTAAGGAGAAGAGTACCAAATGCAAATTGAACCTGTCCTCTATAAAGGATTTGCATGTGCTAGCCGTCTATCCCTTTTTTCCACCAGCAAGCAATCTACAATCTCCAAGTTTTTTCCTAAGAGATGTTCTTTCTGGGCAAGCAATTTCACAAACATCCTATTCCAGCAGTGGCTGGCTTCTCCACCATCCTCCCACTCTCGCATCCAACTGTAGCTTTTCTGTTGGCTGGTATTATTCCTTCTCACTTTTGAGGGTTAGACTTCCTTTTTGTGAGACTCACCTCCCTCCTTAGAGACTTCCCACACTATGAGAAGAACACAAAGACAGCTCTGACCTCTCTGCCAAACTCTACTTCCTGCTATTCCTTTGTCTTTCAGCAAAGGGCATTGTGGGTCAGTTGCTAACATGGAAAAAACTGGCTTGTATCAGTGGCTGGTAGCTGTATTGGGAGAAGAGAGGAAACATGGTTGGGGATGCTAACAGAAAGTCTTTCCTGGACAGCCAGTACTTTTTCTGTGGGTAATGTGCCTGAAAACGTACCTACGGGTCAGCTTACAGAATACAAATTTTTGTGAGTGTGACAAGCTATTTTCTGAAGCTCAGGATTTGGCAAACTTGCAGAAATTCTGAAGTTTTGTATCTCCATAGCTGAAAATTTATTCTACTGCTAAAAATTATTGCAACTGTATGGCACAGGAATTCCAGGAAAGGAAAAGGACAAGTATGCCTGAAATGTCCTTTTCTTATTCAGCATGGAATGGCTTACTAAGCACCTTATAATGTGTGGGTTTCACAGCTAATTTTAATATATGTAGTCTTGCAGATCTGTTTAGGCAAGAAGTACTATGTTAGTCCAGAAGGCAGAAAGAAAAAATTCCTTTGGGAAAAATTCTGTAAGGTCATTTTTTTTATTGTCCTGTCAGAAGTACTGTTCAGAGTGAATCAGTGTTACTCTACCTTTATCTAGCCAGTTTGGCCCCTTGTACATCAAGGACAAAATGCAATGCATGCCAGGCAAATATGTCACCAAGACCGTGGGATTTGCCCTCTGAATGTGTTTCTCAGCTGGCTATGGAGAAGGTCTCAATCACTAGTATAGACTACCTGGACTTTAAAATGCCTAAATAGGAAGAAATCAATTATGTTTGTGCCAGACACCATAAGCATATCAAAGACCATTTTACATTGACACACAACAGAAATATAGTCACGTGCCAACTCAGCCAGGTCAATCCAGTAAGACAGAAAAGAAGGGAGAAGACAGTGAGATGCTACTAGTTGTACTTGGCACAGATAATCCACCGATTTTCTGGTCTTGCACAGAACAAATTCAAAGACATGTAGATGGGGAAAGGAAACAGGTATGTGTTGGTCCTAGCTTACAATGCATTTAAAAAGACAAAGCTTAAGGGAATGCATGTTCAATAAAAGCCACATTCTTCCAGATGAGGGAAAGTTTCTTCCCTTCCTTTCTATTTGGACAGGGAGTCACTGGACTGGAATTGCAGACAGAATGAGTTGAGCAAAGTCACTTCAGCAGTTCAGAAACACAGAAAGGAGCTTGGAAAATGATCTTCAATATTTTAGAACTTGCAAAGTGACCAGTGTGGGGCAGGCAGATAACATATCTAGCAGGCTGGCAAACAGAAAAGAGCAAAGGGGTAGAGGGGTTCCAGAGAAGCTGCTGAATGAGGTTGATGTCTGGTCATTTCTTCACAGCTCTATTGACCACATGGAAAACAATGTCAGAAAACAAGCCAGAATGGCCACAGTGGCCAGTCATCCTGATGGCAGTCCTCCAACAGGTGGAGTGGATTATGGAAGGAAGAATGATCTGTTCTGTACAAGTTGGATAGTTGCTGGATAGTTCCCAGATGTGTTAATAAAGCTGCAGGCTATTCAATAGGTCAATAGACCTCTCAGGGTCTATTGTAGCTCCCCCTCTACCTCTACCCTAATCCTGAGAAAACGAGACTGTTAAGTAAGCCAGTGATCAGCTTATTTAACAAGTCTCACTTTTTGTGAAATAGAGAAAACTTTGTTTGGAACATAAAATCTCCAGGAAAATCAGGAACTAATGTGATTAAACTAATTGGCAAAAATGGAATGACAGACCCTTGACACAGTTCCACATTCAAAATTTCAGCAGTTTCCAGAGCTCAGAAATCCAAAGGAAGGAATTGCCTTTCTTACGTAGGATCACAAATAGAAATCCAAAAATTATTTTGTACAAGATCATGCAAGTTTGCATATGTCTGATATAAAAAATATGTTTCTTTCAGGTACCAGTAAAACGGCAAGATAGCTTAATGGCAAGAATGGCTTTCTGCCTTTCCAGGTATGGTCCCTGTAAGCTGTTCACTTTCCCTCTGCAAGTGAAATGAGAGTGGTAGTCCTGGCTTTTCAGTACACCCATGACAAGCAGTAGTCAGGAAAACTACCTTAGTTCATGTTTTTCTTAAGCACTGAAAAGAGATATTCAGGCACACAGGCATAATGAGATTAAGATATTCCTGATGATTTTCCTATATTTTTAGAACACTGCTTTTCTTTGAAAACAGTGGAGTTTATAGCCCTCTATAATGCCTTCACAATGTCAACTGACTGTGACCAAACAGACTGAAATAATAGCTCTATTCATTTAATAGGGTGTTAGCTTTGAAGTTTAATTATCGGGGATAGGAATTCTCCACATTCAGGGAAATACAGACTGAAGAATGAAATCCACTTGGCTGCAGATCATTTCTACACCAAGTCAGTGCAGGGAAGAATTTCAATTGCGTGCCTGCAGAAGTGAAATCAGATCCATAGACCTTTCTTGTTGCCTTTCACAATCACAACATCCAATCCAGTCCATACAACCTCTCACTGATTTCCTTCCAAGTCCTGAAAACTCTGCTCCTCTTTCTCCAAAGTGGCCCCTGGGAAATAGCAACTTGATTGGATTGGATTGTTCATTCCTGCTGCTGTCTGCACCACCCTTCGCAGCATCCAGCATTGCAGCTTTGGCACAGACATCAACGACCACATAAAAAATCCTGAGGCTTTGGGGACCATCCTAACTGCCTGAGAACTCTCCCAGAAGATGGAGGGACCTTTCTGTTTAACATATCAGGCTCTCATCTCACCTTCATGAGAGTAGGTGTAATAAACTCTCCTCATAGTGTAACAAAAATTGTCACTTGCACTGCAATAGTGTAAATTGAGTTAATTAATCCAAATGGCCCATGCAGTCTATCCATTTTGCTGCCTTTTTGTCCCCATGGCCTCAAAGAACATCAGGAGCAGTTGTTAGGAAAGCACACAGAGTACAAAAGCCATTTGGAAACCTCTTGCACTTCCAGGACATGGTTGGGTATTTGGAGCTATGAGTGGCCACCACCACATCGGACATGGAGACAGTTCCCAGGCTGGCATTCAGGTCCAGTCCAACTGAGACTGTTGAGACACCATTGGTTTTAATGTACACAGGGAGGTAAGGAAGAACACAAAACACATGCCTGCAGCAAGGCAGATCTGCTTGGGAAGAGACTTACTTCTCAGGATTTGGGGCTCTGTGAACGTTAAGCCTAAGGGTTTATAAACAGGATTCCAAACCTTCTCTGAAAATGTCACTGCATTTCATCCAAAGAATCCCAACCTGCTGACAATCAAAACAATCTTTTCCAAATCCAGCAATGGCCTTTTCTGTCAGTGTCCTTTCGCAGCTTGTAGGCTTAAATGTCAGCTGTTTTTATTAGAGCCCAGTTCTCAAGGAATGCTTAAAATGGTTTATTTGTGACAGCAAAAAATTATTTCCATTTCTTTCATCTCCAATACCTTAAAAAGCCAAAAGGATTTCATTTGAACATTTCAAAACTGAGATGTGCACCACTGAAATTGTTCACTCCTGTGCCAATAAAATCAATTAGCACAACTTCTCAAACAAATTATTTGAAATGTCAAGGGGATTTTTTTGAAATCATTCTGTATAGTTGAAAAAAACACAATTACTTTGTCTCAGCTATCAATTATATCATAGTAAGTACCTCATTGCATTGTTTTAGGACTGCAATAGATGAACATATAATAGCAATATGAAAATATGAGGTCATCAAATTCAACAGCTTCACAGTGACTCTAACCAAGTATTTTAAGACATTAATCACAGCACTGATTCACAAAAATATGCAATAAACTGCTCACACAGTGTTCATGGTAAACAGCTCTGTACCTTCTCTCCCAGTATTAAAAGGCCAGATAGGAAAGTGATCATTTCCTAAAAAAACAAAAAAAACAAAAAAAAACAAACAAAAAAACCAAACAAACAAACAAAAAAAAAAACTTGCTTTTGACAGATAAATCCCCTTAAGCTAAAAAAAGGCAAATACGATGCAATAATTAGGGTGAGTTATCCAACATGCAAATCAGTTCTCGTGGATTGCTCAGAAGATGCTGAAGGTTATTCAGCAGGTTTATCCAGAGACAGTGGATTTCTTAAAAAAAAATATATCCTAGGAGAAAGCACAATGGAATGAGTGGGCCCTGCCCTTTCACAGAAGATCTAGCTGACATGTAGCTTGCTAAAAAGTGTAAATGATTTAAAGAAAGGCTAAGGAGAAATGTACATCAAGTGCCATTATTTTATCACCCACTTTAATCACAGGCTGCTGTTCAGAATGGTTTGAGATGCTGGTTGTTACAGAAGAGATTTCTGTACCATTATTAGTACCTCTGAACAAATGCGGTGAGCAGGGGGAAAAAAAAGACGGTGGCGGGGAAAGAGGGTGAGAAGGAAAATGTAGCAGCAGTTAAAGCATAGTTTAATAACTCCAATCTCAGTCACTTTCTTCATGTGTATTGTATGTGCAAGTCCATAGTACAGCATAATGTGTCATAATTTGGCCTCCAATTCTGACAGCACTGCTTGACTTGGGCATTAAATCATTGCCCCGAGGAATTCACATTCTGGCAATTCCTGATGGTAGGACTGTCATCTCCTCCCACACATGACCTATCATTTTTGACATGATTGAATCAAAATTAGTCAGTACATTTAGATGTAAATTAGAGACATCCAAGAATAATAATGAGCACAAAAATATAGCTCTGTGTAATTGACACGGCAACAGCTTAGTACAGTCTTCCACAGTGTCCTCGAAATTATTAATATCATGATAACAGAAGTACTGTATCAAAAAAGTGAGAAAACTTTTCCCTTTTTTTTTAGAGGGGCATATTTAACTAACCCTTAAATCCCAGGGAAATCTATAAGTGTTTGCTCATCTGGTATTTGCATTATCCATGTGGTCCTAACCAGAGACAGACATAACCAGACAGCCAAGGAGTGCGTGAGGGCTCTCACATCCTGCCCCAACTCATGTCCCATACTTCCACCTTCTCCGCCATTCCCCCTTCAGTCACCAGTCACTGTCTGCCCTGGTGCCACTGGGGGTCTCTGAGGGGGACAGCCACTTGCTCCAGGAGATGATGCCTTCCAAAACCAGGCAGAAACCTTGTGCACTTCCAAGTGCTGCCCCACAGCAATATTGCACCCAGCATTTTCCCTGTTATAAGTCCCTTTTCCATGTATTTGTACTGACCCAGACAGGTGATGCTGTCAGGAAGGTGCCAGAAGGCACACTGCCCCATGGGCCCAGCTCTCCCCACACCTCCCACTACCCCTGGGGCAGCTCTGTCTGGCCAGGACCCAGCCTACCCTTGGGCTCCATCACCCCTTCCCAGCAGGGAGCACATGAGGGAGGAGGCCTGAAACTCTTGAAGATAAACTATGCCAGTATTTCTCCAGAGCTCTTTCCTTCCCTGAGCAAAGGGCCCTCCATCTCACCACTGCCTGGGGAGCGCCTGCACCCAGAGTGGGTGTGAGGGGTACAAGAAACAGCCACAGACTTTAGGGAAGAGAGACACTCCCAATTTCTCTAACAAGTCGGTAATGTAACACTCCTAAAGTACTCTTCTGTCAGGTGGGAAGAGGGAGAAACAGGAGCAGCTCCTGGTTTTTTCTCCTGTTTCCCCACTTCCAAAATGGTCATGTGCCTTTAAGGTGGGCAGGTGCCTGAGAAAAGGACAGGCCTTAAAGCCAGAGCCACAGTACACACAGGGAGGAGGCACACAAAAACAAGATTTCGAAACATTTCCAAGTGGTTTCCCCCTTTTCCCTATGAAATGCCATTTAATGTTTCTGGTGGTGGCACTTTGCCCATGGGGTGTGCCAGCACTGCTATCCTGGAGGAAAGGCTGCCCACCATTGCCTCTTCCAGAGCTGCAGAGTGCATCACAAGGGTAGAACCTGATTTTGTTCCCATGTGCCCCATAGGAAAACAGGTAACTGTTTAGAACGAAAACAATTGAGTCTTTTTTTTTTTTTTCTAAGATGGCGGGAGCATTTACATGTGTTAATGTGGCACTCAGTGATCTTAATAACCCAAGTCTGTATTACTACCTTGAAACAAACCTAAAATCTCCTGGGGTCATGCCAACATCTCAATGGTTGCGTACTGAGTATCTCCCTAAAGTCTTTGATTACCATGTTGCCGGGGGAGAAAAGAAATTAGCTGGAACAATTTCTGTGTCAGTTGTCTGTGATGAAAGAGGAAGTGCCCAAGATTACTATGTCCTCGATGTGCTTGCCATACCTTCACTCAACAGAGATGTTAATATTTTGAGCAACCAGGTGAAGCAAGTGCCAAAGCTGTTTCATTGGAATATGTTTTTCTGGAAGCTACAAATCATAAAGCCATTTCTGAAACAATATTGCACACACTACAAAAGTTTCCCTGTGCAGAGTATATATGGCCAGAAACACTGCTTCATGAAAAAAGTGCTGATAAGAAAGAAAATTGTCTGCCTCTTGCAACTCAGTTTTCAGGGCTAGTTAGTAACTTGTACACTGAACACTGGAGTTTTCAGGAGCTTAACACCTCTGAGAACATGGTTAATGAGGGCACACAATTTGTGAGACTTAAATGCCAAAGCTTACTGGGTGGAAAAAAACTCACAGTATACATGATCTCACTGGTTCTGTTTAAACAATAAAAATAAAATCCAGGAATATTTCTGAGAGAGAAGAGAAACACAAGCAGTTCTTATGTACTTCAGGCAGATGCTTACCATTATTCTCTTTGACAGCAGTTGAAGGTAAAATGATTGTTTTCTATCTGGTTTTGACCCTGTAGTGTCACTGGACAGTTACTGCCTTTTGAGTTTGCCATACCACCTGTGCTAAAGTATCACATCTCACATTCAGAACAAATTCAGTACAGATTGTTTCTTGGGGTTAGAAATGACAGAAAAGCCAGAGAAAGTAAACCTAAACCCAAACCCAGGTGCATCTTGTGCCAGCTTTGGCTGGAATTAGCACTGTAGAACCTATAATAAAGTTCAATTGGACTCAGGTAAGTTGGCAGCAATTACACATATGTAAAGATTGTGTACTAGACAAACATTCTCAGTGATATTAACAAATCTATGCTAATTTAACAAAAATTAAGCGCATTTCAAAATACTGTTCAGATTTGATGAAGAATGTTACTAAGAGGACTGACATTTGTGAATGTAAAATAATGTTCTCTGGTAACAAAGGGCTTTGAAATCAACACAGAATGCCTGGCTTTCCTTCAATGACTGTGCCTGAAAATAAGTCATCTCCCACTTCCTCTTAGCAAGGACTGACTTATTTAAAAGGACTATTTTTTTTTTTTTGCTCAAGAGGTGTTGCTTCTAGTAGAGATGACCATTGTCATGGGAAGGAACAAAAGAATAAAAATGAGGTTAAAAAAAGGAAAGGAGGAGTCCCTTCTTATTTTATTTCCCTATGGGGAACTGAAGAAATAGAGGATGAGGAAGATTGAGAAGTAAATATATAAAGTAGGAGATAGGAATAGGACTGGAATGCCTTTTTGGAACAACATTATTGGCTAGGTTCAAAAGTTTCAGGAGAAGGAAAAATGAAGAAGTTGGCAAAGGTCCAAGTGAAACACGCTCCACAATTTATGGGAGGTCCAGCTGAGACTCAGTGAAGCTCCAGTGGACTGCCAATGAAAATGAGCATGAAGAGGAAAGGCCTCCATTTTAGTGTTACCAGAGGTGGAAATCTAAATTCACCAACTACAAATTCAGGGTGAGAACCTCTCACTAGAGCTGAAAATAGCCAGGACATAAACCCTCACACTTGACAACGTTCTATTTTAAGTCCTTGTATTTAGCTTCCAGTCATACTGGTTCTGATAAGTTTCCCTTGCAGTCTGCACTACATTTAGCAATCAAAAAACTCAGAATAGGGACAGAATTCAACATTTCTAAGCAGCCACAGAAATGAAACATGATTTTTGGAGATACTTGAGCAGGCTGCTAAATGTTACAATAAGCCCAAACCACAGACCCCTTGTATTTGCAATTGTTTGATTGACTCTCAGGCACACACACCTCACATTTGAGCCCTACCCCTTCAGACGCCTTATAGCGTTAAATCAAGGGGAGAAATAGCCTAGCGTGTGCTATGTTGTGTTTCTCCATGCATCAAAGTGGAAACTGTTTTCTTGCTTAGTGACAACACTCGGGTGGAATTACCTACATGAAGGATGAGAAATGCTCTGGCAGGTGCCTGCAGCATCAGGACCCTACTCCTTAGTCATCCAGCTGGTTGTGTGTAGTTTGGCATATTAATTGCCAAAGCAACACTTACACTTTTGTATCTGCTTTTTTTCCATGTCCTACCCTAATGGTACCAAGGAAACCAAATGCAAAAAACAAAGGTATTAAATATTACATTATAAGAGAGAGCATAAAGTGCCTTGATAAAGCTGACAAGCCAGCCTTGTGGGAAAATGTTACAAAAATAATTCTCTTGCAAACTTTAGCTATGTTCTTTTGAAACAAGTCTTCAAAAATTGAGGCAAATCCCATCTCAGTTTGACATGCAACAATAATAAAAGACACACATGATATACAAAATTTCTGTCTGATAAACAGATAGACCAAGCTACATTAAATTAGGTAATTAATACTTACTTAGTTTGTCAGACATGTTTAGGGGAGCAGCTGATTCTTGAAAATGTCAGTATGCATATAGACAATCTCCTCTAGCATTTCTTTACTTGCCCAAGAAAAGCCCAATACACTTAAAACTACAGGGTCTCTGTATACAGCTGTATTTAATGATTGCCTCAACATTGTATCAATGACTGGTCTAACTAGGACAAGGTGAAAACCCGCCTCCAGCTCTGTAGAGGCAGGAAAGCAGAGTGTATGTTTATTATCACCCTGGTGAACAGAAATTCACAACTAAAATAATAACACATTGTTATAAATAGGGCAACTCAAAATCCACCTGAAGAGTATCAGTATCTTACAAAAGTGCTTCAGCAAAATAAACTATAATAAGCCACATGAAAAAACTTCTTTTTGTAGTAGCTATTTTAATCTCCTTTGCCATCCATAGGTATTTTTCCTTGTACTTTCACTACAGTAAATGGGAAACATTTTGAATACTCTGAAGGATTTCAGTTTAATAGTCTTCATGGCACCAGGGGAAAATTCTGTTACTACAGAGCCCTGCAGAGATGACAGAAAAATGGTCTTAATCCCAGATTATGTTCTGTTTGCCTCAAGTAATCAGGATTTTTGAGTGGTAATAAGTATTCGGCAAAAAACATTTATCTTAAAAAAAACTAAGCAAACAAACAAAAATGAAGCAAAACCCCCAAACTTTCTTCCCCATCCTACCTTTGAAATTAACTGACATTTTCTGATTTTCAGAATGTGTCATTCTGTGACATTGCAGGATTTATGCAACCCCTGATACCATCTGTGTCACAGAAAGACTGCATTCTGGAAATTCTTTAGTAAATTAACAAACACCTAGAGGATTTCACAGGAGAGAGAAAAACTAGGAGTTTCATACTCAGTTGGCTCCTCTTGTATATTCCTTAATGTGGTTCCTGAAGATATTCTCACAGAAGTCTAACATTAACTCCGTTTTCTTGTTAGCGCACTTCTTCTTCAACTAATGATAGAGAAAGAAAAATTTGTTGTCATATTATGTGACAATATTTCACAGTCTCACATATATTCTTTATGTAGAGAAACGCATTTTCACAAGGACTGGTGCATTGTCTAAAAGATTTTTGATGGGTAAAAGATTTGCATGGGAACAGTAACTGGTTTTATTTGCAGAGTTCCAGATCAAAATATTTTCTTTAAACCATATTAGGTGTTATCAAGGTTTTTAAATGTCCCCTTCATTCACACATAATCAACAAATTTAAGAGTGAGCCTCAGGAAAAGATCATCTTTTAATTCCCTGGGCTACCTTGGAATATATAGTATTTTAACTGCCAGATTCTCAAAAGTTTTCCCTGAACCCTTCACACACATTGTCCATCTGCATCTCTAATACCCTTGTTCCTGAATGCTGCACCGCTCTTAGACCAGTGCCACAGATGTCTTTGACCAGATGTTGAAAAAAAAAGTTCTCAATTTGCTGCAGTACAGCTGACCTTGTCTTGGATTTTTTTTCTTTAATTTATTTATTTATTTTACTCAGTTCGTTCTATAAATCTTTCGTCTACAAATTGAATGAGGACAAAATGAGCAGTTCATATGAGCAACCTATGCATATTTCCTGTTAGAAGGTGAACTAGAGAACTTAAACTCAAGACACTCTGAACAAACACACATCTCTCTTTATTGTAAACATGATAAATGAGAAATTACCCAAAGTTACATTCTTATGAGCACAAAAAAAGAGGAACCAAAAAAGTGTGGCTGTTTTAGAACAAGTTCTAATGTCCTCCATAGTAACAAATACATTTTTTTATGAAATACAGAATTTATCATGGAGATATATCATGCCTCACAAGAAGCCACTTGCCATGTTTTGAGGTAAAGGATCACATGGCAAACAGCAATCACATACCTTAGGTTTTGAATATTCTAAAGACACTAACCTCTACTGATCATTTTTCTTCTTGTTTCTTGCATATTTGATCATCAGCTAAATAATAGCATGAACTCTGAAACAGTCATCATTAGGCTTCAGAGTCAACAAGATATTGAAGTGAAAGGATGGAATATAGGCCATTCTGAGCTGCTGTCTCCAGTTATTACAAAAGCTAGAGGCAACACAGCATCAACTTGCTGTCAGTCCAAGTGGGGAAGGCTATTTTTGCAATTATATGCTAGAGGCTATTTTTAATGAAGGATTAGAATTTGGAGCACAAGATGACAGCTTCCTAAAACAATAGGACTTGTTCAGCTGCTGTGAGCCAACATCATTCATCTGCTGAGTCGTGGCCCTGATCCGTCAAAGCACTGGATCTTCAAGGAGACTATCTGCATATTTTTCAGTTTTATTACTTGAGCACCTGAGAGCTTTTTGTCATGGGCAAGAATGCCACTCTGAAAGTCACTGTATGGACACCGGCAAAACAGCCCTGTCCCTAGCAGCTTAGAGTCTAAGCTTTCTTCAAGTTTAGGGTTCTGTCAGATCAAGGACTTCCTGTATCTCCTAATCCAGTTCTAGTAACGCAGATGTTATGAGACAGTGGCCAAGCACAGTATTTCTCTCTTCCAGTTAAAAAAATAGCCAGGGAGAAATATTAAAATGACAGTAGGAAACCCTTCCTTGGGCTGGAATACGAGTAGGAAAATGCAGTTTACCAGCTCAAAATTCTGAATCCAAGCTGGTATTTTCTGCACTTGAATAAGAATGTGCTCTGTAATATTCTATTTTAGAAAGTGCACTCTATTCTAAGGAGTCTGCAGTTTGGCTTCAAAAGCCACCAAGTTCTTTATTATGTAATTAATTTACTCCACTAAAACATACTGCAAATTCCTTGGCTGAAAGCAACAGTCTTATTGAAGGCATAAACTGGATTCTCAGCTGCCAACCCTTCAGCTTAGTGAAGTAATGGAATTAAAATGGGCTTAAATTGTCATTTTTGGAAGAGCTCTGTTTCCCTTAGTGTTTTGGCTCATCACAACAGGGATTGTTGACATGCACAAAAATCTAATGCAACATGGTGAGTCAAATTATTTGGCTAGTGACACTCTGCAGAAGTCTGTCACTGTGTTAATACCCAGATTTGATATATTTTGGAAAAATGTCACTGTATGTCCAGTGTTCAAGCTTTTTCTGATGGGAGTATAGTGAAAGCTATCGGACTTCTTATGTTGCATAGAATACTCTGGCAGGCACTTACCCTGAAGTTTTGTCATCTTAATTTAGCATGCAACTACAGAATATTACACAGAAATATCTGCAGATAAATTAAAATAAACAAGCTCCAGTGTGAGAACAGCTCAACAGGAACTCAAAGTGTCTTGCAGTGGCAAAAAAGACAAGCCCTTTTATACTTAAACAGGGAATGTAGGAACAAGAGAGGTTTAATGACAATGGTGAATACCTGTGGTGTCCGTGCTCTAAGAAGGAAATGGAAAAAATTAAAAGTGTGAAGAAAGCATCCCAAGAACTAAATAAAATGCTTTACACTCTAGGAGCTCAGTATATTTATTTTATTGAAGCAAGACTGAGTTGTTACCTGATTTCAGTAACATCTTCTCAGGTAGCAAATACTGTAAAAAATTCTAGAAGAGAGAATTATAGCAAGAACCCAAAGGCTGGGAAGCTTAAGCCAGACAATTCAGATCAGTATAAATGTATCCGGGGTTTATGATGCAGGACGGCGATTAAGCTTGGGAACGCTCTACCACTAGAAATAGTAGGATTGTTTTACATTTTTGGACTTCTTCCATGTAAGACTGGTTGGCTTTATGAAGATATCCTTTCACCAAAGTACAAGTTATTTGGGTTCTATATCTGTAATTTGGGATACGTAATGGTTTATGATAATACTAAAGGCTAGACGAGATGATTACTTCCTGGCCTTCAATTCTACATGTTCTGGGAAAAGAACAGATACAATTTCTACAGCAAGGATTTTCTCTCTCCATTAAAACATTCAAATTTAAAATAAACTCCTTCTTAACAGCCTAATTCTGCCAACTGAGAAAAATGGGAGCCTAGATTGGCTAATTCTTGTTTGAGTGTGTAATATCAGATTAGAAAACTCAGCCTACTAGTAGGCAAACAAGATCACAGTCCCATTCTGCTCAATATTATATAAACAGGGAATAACCAATAACCACCGCTCCCAAGAGCCTACATTTCAAACCTGACAAACAAGAGAAAAGTATAGCATTATGACAGCAAATGCTCTGTTGATGCTACAGTTATTTTTCGTGGAAGGGCAGTGTAGCAGGAACACTATCCTCCTAAGGACACAGCTACCTGCTTTGTCTGCATCACCTTCAGTCTCCAGGGTGTTAGTAGTGGGATGTCAACAAGGGGGAAAAAAGTTACTACAAACAGGTGGATGTCACATCTTTCTCCCAGTACCAGTCAGTGTTCACTGGCAAGATATTTAATTCAGTCACTAAGTAATCATGGGTTATGAAGGGAAAAAATAAATACAGTACAATAAAACATAATTACCAGTCCAAGTTCTAACCAACTGGGTCATTCCAACACTATTAACTCATAATGTCTGCATGTCATTACAGTAGTGTCACAGTTCCAGTGGCACTCACGTGAACTACTCCACACAGGTTTTCCCCAGCTAAAAAGATGCATCATAAATAGAAACCCCATAATTGTCTCGCAGTCACAGAGGTTTTTTTGTATGGTACATGATGTAACTGGTTATGGCAAATGAACCACCTCTAGAAACTATAATTGTTGCCATTCTTTTGCACCATATGCATCCTTCTGCACCTAAATGCTTCCTATGGCTTCCAAGTTAGCTAATATATTTGCCTGCATTTGATTGCATGTACATTTCTAATGTGTGGTTGTGTAGAGCATTTTTAGAGAGATACACAGAAAATTAAAATGTAGTAAAAGAAGAATTAAAATACATCCAGTTAAGCATGAGCAAACATACATACAAGGTAAAAAAAAGTATGCAGAAAAATATATTAATTTTAATATGAGAATGACAAAATAGGTTTTCCACAGAAACTATGTCCCACATGAGGTGCCAAAGGCTGTCACTGTCAGAAAAATTACCCCACAGAACACTTGGGACACCTGGCCACTCCATAGAGGATGCTGGGTTCACCCCAAGTGAACATCCAAGGCCCCACATCCTGACTGCAGTGATTGCACTGCTCCATGAAGTGCCTTAGCAAGGGAAGTGTTTCAGAGAGAGACTTTGGCTGATCTCTATCTGTCCCATCACTCCAGGAGACAGGGCGGTTTTCCCCTCCACACATAGAGCGGGAAAACTACAAAGTTTGGCAAATATGTGCTGTTTCCAGTTGGTTTTGTCTGTCTGAGTTCCACCTAGATAGTTATTTGCTCATCAGGCACCCCCGAGCCTGATATGGCATGCCTCTTTTGGGGGGGTTAAATTAAAAAAAAATTACAATAGTTAAAAACCAATACAGTTTTGTGTCCTTTGAGGGCAAGGTTTTCAAAAGCAATTAGTGATTCTTGAAGGCTTCCATATGACATACACATGTCCAGCAGAGACCTCTTTAAAGTGTCCCAACTTCCAGAGGTTAGATATTCTTCAATTCCTTAAAGTCTAGTGCCTTTCAAAGATCTCAAGATGAGCATTCAAATGCTGAGAAGCCTAAAATCAATAAGTTACTCTGAAAAACTTGAGCTAAAAAATGTACCTAACTGCAAGAGATCGATTTCAGCTGCTTGACAGAAAAACTCAACAGTTGCCTTTTCTGAGGCCAAGAGCAAGGCTTACTTTGTGTGATAAAGTGTTCTCCAAAAGGAACTCATTGCATCTGACGTAAAATTAACACAGGGCATAGAAGATCACAAAAGACTATGACCTTTCTCCTATATAAATATTTAATCAGGTACTTGACCTCACTGGATTACAAATTAACAGTAATTGGGACCCAAAAGGTTTCCTCCTCTTAACAATTTTTTTCAATTGAACATGTTATTAAATTGGTTCAACTATTTTTTTTTAGTAGAAGGGAATTTTTTACTTACAAAAATATATTGAGGGACATTAGGAAGACTGTCATACCTCTTACGAGTTCTCCGAATCCATGTGTTCCTCTTCTTCCACACAAAGAAAGTCACCCAGCCTACCTAAGTTTCACCTGAAGAGATTGTAGGCACAAGGCACAATGTTGTTTGTCCTGGACCCCAAATCCCAGACAGCAACTGAGATGCTTAGAGACCCCAGTTAATATCCTTTTCATCTTATACATGTACACAACAGAAACAGGGGAACTTCCTCCAAAGCTCTTGATCATTTTTTGAAGCAGCAAAGAATGGATTTTGATCTAAGCTGGGACTTCACTTCCAGTCAAGACAATGATTTTCCAGCCTGGGAATTTTGTTTGCAGTCATCCTATTAAATAAGATGCACATCTCATAAAGATTAAATGGGCATGTCCACTCACAGGGCTCATGAGTCCATAATCCGCACTCAAGCAAAACTATCACTGAAGCTTCCAAGACGATTTTCGTTTGCCCTAGGCTTTCTGAGTCCAAAAATTTTTTCTTTCTTTCTTCATTAATGCAACAGTCTCTACTACTTATGCTATATTTTTATCAACAGTGCAATTATTCACCCTGTTTTTTTGAAAGTTCATAAAACATACAGAAAAAAATCATATGAGAGGGAAGAGCCAACACATTTATGAGAGAGGACTTTTACTGGACATAAAGTAATTTGGTTCAGCTGTATACAAGTTAAAAGAGAAGAAAAAACAAATACAGCAATTTTGTGGAATTCGCTGCTTTTTCTTTACATCTGTAATTCAAAAACAACTGTGAAATGACAACTGTGTGTTAGCACAGATACATTCTTATTGGTAAAATGCCATGGGCATGATTGCTGTCCTGCCCTAGAGGAAAAATCTCCATGTGATGATGACCTCTGCCCTCCTAAACGGGAAGGGTCTCTTTCCCTAGGACTACACATCTGCAGCTTCCATTTCAGCACTGCACAGTTGCAACCCTTCAGATCTAATAAAACCTGCTTTGGATGTCCAGAGACTGACTTGGATACAGAATACAAAGAAGAAGCCCATGGAAGGAACAGCTCAGAGTGATCCTATCAGTCTCAGTGGGAGGCAGTTTTACATGTGAACTGGCCACAGCATAAGTGAAAGAACTCAAGAAATGACTTTAGGAAACAGGCCTTCAGATTAGTTCAGCTATTTCCTGAGTCAATGTCAATGCCAGAGCTGATGGAAGTAAAAAGGTGACTTTGGGCTCAGCCTTGACAGGCAAGTACCAGTGATCAAAGAGACATGTTGTTCTTGAAGCTCCTCGGTGTCTGTTCTTCATGTCCTGAAGACCAAGTTCATGTTCACTTGCACCCTGGCAATAGCCAAAAACCATGTTAAACACCAGGCCCTTACATGCTACATGTGCCGTACCAGCCTCGTGCTAGGCTAGCTAATCAGGGAAATTCTCCAGCTCTTTCATAGGGTGACCTTGTAGCTCTAATTTAAAAAAAAAAAAAAAAGGACAGGGATATCAGCCAAATACCAAAATCTAAGTAAGTTTTCCTATAAGCACAGTACCGAGGTGATAAGTTTGTCTGAAAGTCCATTCATTGGCTCAAATCCCAGAATGTAAACCAGGTCATGTATCTTCACTCTTTTTTTCTGACAGCAGTCATCTTGCCAAAGTCTGTATTTCTGGGCTGTGGCAAACACCTGATGACTGTTACAGTTCTGTGTCCATTCTGACTTCTCAAGGCTATTTGCCAAAAATCGCAGTTATATGTTGTTCTTTGACTGAAGTTTGTTTATGTCTCAGGTGTCTATGCAGACCTGTATGGATGATTTCCCTTTTTTTTTCCTCCAGGGTTCCCTTGTGCCAAGTGTTTCCTCAGCAAATTCTTCCTTATGCAGAGAGTGTGCTCTGGTGTGCCTCTGATATCTATGGTTAAAGCCTTACTTGAGTCTTTATGGTACATATGGGTACCTATGGGATTTGAGATGCCCTAATGTGTCCACCATGGCCTCCAGCTCACACTGTAGTAATACACAGGTCTCCTTTAAGCCTTGTGGATGTTTCAGGTAGTGTGTGCATCTTAAATAGAATAAGAAGCCTATACGTGGGTGAGGGATCAAGCCTTTGATGTCTTATGTTAAAATGCATACCCTGTAGAAACATTTGGGAGTTCAGAATTTGTGAACTGAAGTACAATAATAACCATTCCCTTTCTTAACAGTTATGCATCAGTTGTAACACACTTGATCACAGCTAAACCTGTGGTCTTTTCAATTAGTTATATGCCTTGAGAGATGCCATGCTTATCCACATAAATCATGTTTCACTTCTGATTTGGAACCTGGAACATACGAATAATACAGACATTACAAGCTAACTTACAGAGATCTTACTTGATGCATTTAAACCAGTCTTTATTTATGTTCACCATTTATGATATCTGTCTTCATCTGTGAAAAAAGTGCAACTTCAGCAGTATGTTTTTCGACTGGTAATTCCAAGGTCTCCTTGTTGATGAATGTCCTTCCTACATTTTATTTTGCTTTACTGTGGCAACTGCCATCCTTGTACTTTTTGTGACTGATCTCCAGATGATCCAATGTGAACATGAGAAGTGTTTTCCATCATTCTCTGCTTATAGTTCACATGACTGCTTGCATAACTCATCCCACATCCAGGGTAAATACAGAGCTTCATACATTTGTAGTGGTCATACACTGCGTTATAGTTCATTCTAGGTCTTGTGGTGGCTTACAATTACTAGTTAATGTCTTAGCAGGACCTCTCTATTCACAGCCTCCTCTCTGCCTTTGAAAAAACAAAAAAATTGCAGTAAGTTTGTTTGTCAATGTTTTACCGAGTCCTTTCCTGTGTTTCATAAAAATGGTCTGTGCTTAGTGTCTTGTCTTTTGATTCCAGACAAAATCACAGAACTGTCTCTGGCTGTTGCATGTTCTGCTTAGAATATGCATTCATACACTTGTCCTATGTCACTGTCATGGCCCTTGAGGCCTCTTCGGTAGCTGAGTTAGGCATCATTTGTTTTGTGATCTATTTCTCTCACTAGCTTAAGATTCACAATTTGGAGGTGTTCAGTTTAAGGTTGTTTCTTCTTACAATTTTCAGTATTCTCCACAGTTCTCCACATCCTGATATATTCTCCACATTCCTGATGTTCAGTAGTGCTGCTGCCCTTTTGTCTTATGTCATTCACATGTATTTTCATCCCTGGGAGACCTCCTAGTGTTTGGGTTGTTGTGCTGCAACACACTTCTGGTGGTAAATGGATTCCAAAAGGCAATCTCAGGAAGTGGCATCTGAAAAATGGTGATTTGAAAGCAAATTTCAAAGCCTTCAGTGTCCAGGGGAGTCTGCCAAAACCCGCCCTCTGTATCTAATCTTCTGAAGAACTTGCCTTCTGCCATCTCAGCAAACATTTCGTTCCTTGAGGGCAAATGAAAATCCCCCTTTTTAAAGGGGAAACATTGTTCAGCATCTTGTGGTCACTGCAAAATCTAAGACCAACCCTTTTTGCTAATTTTCTCCACAGCTACAAAGAACAAGCCTATTTTATTGCCCTGGCTGATCCTGTGAATGAAGCCATCTGTTGTCATGTTTTGCTGCACTTTTATTAGTGCCACATGTAAGAGATTCTGCATCTTCCATTAACTGTACCTTGAATGTCACCAGGTGACCCCTTTTTTCTGCAAGCACACTTCACTTCACGCATTGGCACATTCCTATCTGGTTCAGGTTTGTTTCCAGGGCTATGAATCTGGGATTTGGCACACATTGCAGTGACGAGACCAAGCTTATGCCCATGGACTACTTGCTCTCCTTAGTGCATTACCACAACGTCTTGTTTTACTTTTTGTGCCTTTGAACATCAGTGACACTTCACACTTGGCCAGGCCTGGAATTTGTCCCTTGCTTTCAGATTTCTGTCTCACCTTTGACTTCTCCAACTTTATACTTTCTTTTGAACAAGTGTGTTTTAGTTTTTCTCACTTCTTTCATTTTTGCTCCTGGGCCTAATTTGTGCATCACATGGAGGCCATTTGTGCTTTGTTTTATTCTTCATTCTTTTGACTTCGCAGCATCTTTCTTTATTGAGCAAATGCACAGCCCTCCTCTGCACACTATTTATTAATTTCATTACCTTCTCCAGTCTTTTTGCAAACGCATGGCTTCTTTTCCTTTCTTGATACTGGCACATATACTGGACCATTTTATATCCATTCACATCAGCTGAAAAAGCTATTTTTGTTCTTTAAAAGAAAAAAAAAGTACCTGCATTTCTCCTACAGACCCATTCTCTGTTCTCAGACACGGGCCCAAGCACTTAGTCTGAACATTGAGCTTTCTACTGATTCACCACCAAAGTGTGTAGTTTTGAACAAGGGTACTTTTCAATTCACAAGGACTGGCCTGCTAATTTTGAGTCTATGCTAAATTACTTTACTGTTCCATCGTTATTATTGATAATATCTCTTCTAGAGGCTTTTTTATCCCCTGATGGAACTCTGAAGATCAAATGTCCATGTCTTTCACTTTGCTCTCATGAGAAATGAGGTACTTCTATGCACCAAACTCAATCAAAAACTGTGTTCCTCTTCTGTTTTATTTGCCTTTACAGCTTTCATATAGCCTCTAAATATCTGCCTGAGTTTTCCCCTTACCTTTTCAGCATTCACTATAATTTTAAAATATTGGAAAATTTTATCTACTCCAAGCACTGGTTCCTTAGCAGGGAGAAAAACAAATTTCTATTTTTCTGCTCAAGGATCAGCCCCAGTTGGCTCAGCTTTTGTTTTTGTTTTTCTGGACTCTGAAACAGATCATTTTGGTGGTCTGGTGATGAAATTGGAGAGCTACTTTAATTATGTGTCTATGTGATGAAAGCAACATCTCCCATCCATAAGTCAGAAACAACCCCATAATCCACCCTGTGAGTGATCACTGCACTTCCAGCCCTTGCGCCTCTACAGGCAATCACAGATTTGCAGACCTGCCAGCTCTCCATCAGTTTGTGAAAGTTAGTCCTAATGAGAACAGGGAAATGTCACACCAGATTACACTTCCCTGGATTTTTTTGCCAAATCCAAAGCTCTGTTTCACTTTCCTCTTCCTCTTACCATTTGTTCTCTTTCTTGGACTCTTAAGACCCTGATTTGAGGTGCATTGCTCAGACAGACCTTCAGACTGGTGTGCCAGTAAGGCAAACTACTAAATTTGGAGCTGCAGCTGCTAGAGCAATGTTATAGAACAGGCATCACCTGCAACTTCCTACTTTTGTGATGTATTTTCCTGGAAACCTGTGACATTATTTTATAAATCAAACAAAAATGACCATGAAAAATTATGAATCTGTGTAACAGCAGGTTTGAAAGACAAGATAGCACATTTGGATCCAAACAAATGGTCAAGTATTTAATATACTGCAAGTAACCTGAACAAACCTAATAGTTTGTCTCTCCTTTTCTCTGAAACTGCCTTGCCAGACTTCCTTCCAGGCTTTATCCAGAACAATTTTTAATAGGATAAAATAGTTTTGTCATCTCTCCTAGGTAAGAAAACACCTCATTGAAATCATCTCCATGAGCTATTCCTTGGACTTCTTTCTGCTTCGCTCACTTTGCTCCATATGGATACAGAGTTTTACCTCATATCTGGTGTTAGCACAGTGATGGAAAGTTGCATAGGTGGACCAGAAATAGTTGAGATGTTTGGGTTGGAGTTGTGGAGTTTTTTTCCATTTATTTCTTCCTCATGAAGGTAGTTAACTGTAGTCCTAAGAAGCCCAGTGTAAGCACTCTGAAGTTCACTTAGTACTAAATTAGGCCAGTTTATCCCAGAGAAGGACTTGCCGTGTAGCTGTGGGACTTTAACTGTCACCATGTTCCTCAATAATGCAGCAGGCGAGAGAGGGCTGAGTATTGTATTCAGCCATTTGAAGTGTGCAGCAAGGTAGGTTGTATTTTTCATACAAAAGTGAGCATGTCAAAGGGGTTACAGCGTGAGTGGAGAGCTGTGATGAGAGGGAGATAATGTTAGGACCATTGTATGGTGTTAAAACCTTATTCTGAACCTGAGGTTTTTCTGAACTTGAGGTTTTTCTGGTTTCAGTCAGTTTCAGACTGCTTTGAAAAATCATAGTTCTGATACCTTATTTTAAATATATATACATGTATTTAAAAAAACCCCAAACATGCTTCAACATACTGTTTCAAAGTATGCATGCAACAAGGATCCCAAATGAAAATACTGATGGACTCTAATTCCCTTAGAGTGGTTTGCTCACTTGTTTGCTTTTGGAAATGAAAGAAATAATTCCAGCTTTACACATGAAAGAGTGTATTCTCTTTCATGTTTAATTCTTTATTCTCGTGGTTTGGCTTTATTTTAAGAGTCAAAATATTTGTACTCAAACCAGCCCAAATATGTACCTATGGTCGAACACTAAGGAATCTCATTCTTTTGTACATCATACAAACCCACTCAAGATACTTAGGCACCTGCATGTATTTCCAAGATGGAATTGAAGGGTTTGGGGATAAAGGAGGTGTCCAGAAACCCCATCCAAAAGAAGACATCAAGTTTAAATTTTACCACCAGGATCAAACTCAAATTTAAATTTAAATTTCATTATATATAAATATTTTTCAAATAGTTTGTATTTAAAATATCAACCATTAGTGGGAATTTTCTTGAAGCCGTGACCATCCAGATGTTGTAGCATAAGAACAGGAAGAGAGTCATGAGCCATATAAAAAGACTTGGATGCAAAAATGTGAGATTAGCTGGTCATACATGTTATCCAATAGGGATGAAAAAAAACCAAAACCAATACAAATGATGGGAAGTCACTTTTTCGCAACTCTTTGCCTCCTTCATGAGATTTGAAAGCATTTTTTTATTTTTTACATAATTTTATCCCTGATAATTTTCCCATAAGAATTGTGCTTAATTTTAACAGTATCCACTGTCACACCCTTTAATGCTAAAAAATCCTGTTCCTTTGCATGAGCCTCTTCTGCTAAAGTAAAAATATGTCATTGCCATGCAAGCAGCCCATCCCACTGTGCATTTCACTTGTGCATTGAGTGTTCTCTGTAAATAAGAAGTAAAACCTACAAACTCTCAGCATCCAAACAATTGTTTCTTTTAATGTAGAAACTCAAGTTAAGGTCTAGAATAGGCAGATATTAAACATGATTAGGCTAAATATACGCCTAAGGACAGCTTTATGGTAATTCTATGTACCACCCCCTCCACAGTCCATTGAGTTAAAAGCAAAAGCACAAACATGAGGCAAACATGGAAAATGCCATTACAGTATTTTGAGAAAAGCAGCAATCCAGTGTTTATGAAAATTTAATAACCATTGACTTTTTTTTTATTTCTTACTGCAAATCCAGGACAAACTTTTATTTGACAACCATATGTCCTTTAAAAGAGATCCATAAGTCTTCAAATAACCCAGACTGTTCTTCCCTCTCTCTTCCCCTCTCTCTCTCTCTCTCAGTCTCTCTCTGTCTCCCCTTTTAATGCCCACATCTCCACTATCAGGAACAAATATGATTTCTGATTGAACATCACTTTATTTGCCAGTTCTGTGGTCTTTTCTTATCTTGTTCCACACTTCTCAGGCTTTGTGGTTAAATTATGTATTAAGGTCAATGTCAAAACACGGAAGATCTGTAATCTACAGGGAGCTCCCTTTTATTCGTTATTACAGTGAAGGCTGAGCGCAACTGTCAGGGAGCTTGGGATGTGCTCAGCATGGAGGCTTGCTACACAGCAGGGCTCTACAAAGCCTCTCTCCTTGTTCTCCCAGGACGAACCCTTGATAGATTTACCCAGATAACCCATCTCACTTTAAAGCTCTCTTGTCTCTGCTTCAATCTGAAAGCTGTCAAGTGCACCTATATAGTAATGTCATAAATCAAACGTAAAATGTGTACACTGGAGACACTGCAAGTGTCATGTATTCACTTGTACTTTGAGATCTTCTAAAGTAAAATGGTGTCAGAATAAGGAAGGCTGGGAGGAATGTTTTTTTCCTTAAAAACGACAGAATATTTGAAAAGGTTGGCTGTAAACTTTTTTTAAAAAAGTTCTGTTTTTATAAAGCCAAACTCTGGTTTATCCTAAATTAATCAGGGACAGCTATTTAGTAAACAAATAAAAAAAAATAAAAAGAAGACGTTCCAAGATATCTATCTGCAAACAATGTGATTTAATGCAAGACCATGTATTGATTTTGTTTCTTTGGTTTTCTTCTTGACAAGCATTTGTCAACATGGATTTGTATTAGTTCTCAGGTTTGTTTATTAAAGACTCGTCATTCTTTCCCTGAACTAGAAACAATTCTCTTGCAGCAGAAGTACCACATCAGAGGGATCCTAAAACAAGACACTAAGCATGACAAGAAAGAAAAGAAGCCCTCTATGTGGAATGTACCATCACTGAACTTAATTTGTTCCTTACCTTTAGATAAAGAGAATTTTAATTTTTTATTGGCAGAAAAGCTTGATGCTTCATATTTAGTGGAGTCTGTATTTTACTTTTCCTGTGGGAGGAAAGGATTGCATTTGCAACAGCCATATTGCCTCATAATCAGATAATTTCTAGCAAAACATCCTACAAAATTGCCTGTGAAGTTCAGACTTTCTTGACTTTAAATGTTCTGGTTCAAAGCATATCTATTTTGAGGCCAGTTTGCATATGACACTTAAGTAAAGGTACCTGTGAATCATACTGTGTTGGGAGATCATTAATCTATGTATTCCATACTGCATCTCAAACAAGTTTACATCATTAATCTGCAAAGAGCACTAACATAACTGTGAAAGAATCTCACCCATAGAAGCCCTAAAAGAGGATTGTGTCTCCTTTTAAATCATCTGGAAGTGAAAAGTATCCAGTTCAGCTGGGATCCAGAGTGTGTGCGCTTTCTGGTGGAGGGCAAGGTGAGGCCCAAGAGGTGTTCAGCTCTGGAGACAGATGTGTGAGCCTGAGCTATAAACCAGCTGGTGCCAAAGGTCACCCCAGCGGGTGCCAGATTTTTAGGCTGAGGAACCAGCCTGAACAGGATGTGATACTAGTTTTTTCATTCCCCTCTTCAGTGCTGGTTGCAAATCTCTCCAGATCCTTCACCAAACACACCTATGGTCTGCTTAGGTTCATGGAGGTATTTGGACCTCTTGAAGCTATAAAGTCATTCACCTTTATTCCTGGTATTTATGACATTATATCATGCAACATTTCAAAAGGCTTCAGGTACAGGGAGTGACTTTCTCTGTAGTCCATACTACTGACAGAGGTAACTTTATTGCATGAGGTGTTACTTTTGCACATTCTTAATTATATCTTTTGTCTTGTTTTCATTTAAAACAAAGGCCCTTCTGTGTAATAGCATCTGTTTCATCCTCTTTGAATTTGAAAATGATGCAGAAATACTTGGCCATCAAGATCTCAACATGATATCTCTGTGGAGACCAATTTCAAGAACATGTCTGCCCACCATGCTGGGTCAGATCAGAGGTCCATTTCTCCAGTATCCTCTCTCCATCTGTGACCAGCCAAAGAGTACAGAAACAAGCCAAGTAATGGTACTCCCACTAAACTGCTCACAACCCCCAGCAATTTGTCATTGAACAACCTCCTAAGCCAAAGATTGTGTCTGTATTTAATAGACATCAATTGACATTTCTTCCATGAATATGTCCATTCGCTGTGTCAAATTTAAGCATCCGCATCAGGGGTTCCACAGTCTAACTACATTCTGTGTCAAGAAAACCTCACTGCACACTTTTGAATAGTTTACCCAAGATCCATAAAATGGAAAAAGAGCAGAGGAATGCCAAAAAGAACCTGAGTTAAAGGAAGCCAGGAAGTGTTAGAGGCTGTCTAGTCTTCTTGTCATCATCTGGAATCTTTTGATTATTTCAAGCAGGAGAGGATCTTGTGCTTTTTACTTTGAAGTGTAACTAGATCTACAACTCTATTAGTGTTGTTATGTAGAAAGAAAAGGTTTATGAGAAAAGCAGTCCCAACTTCTGCATCTCCTTTACTAGGAGAAATTTGCCTGTTCCCTCTTAAATATTTTATTCATTATTGAAGACAAAAAAAATCTGAAAAAAGTTTTTTCTCCCATTCTTCAGCCATATTTCTTTGGGGTAATCCCTAAGTAATAGCAATGTTCTGTGTTACTGAAATTTAAATGACTGTGATCTCACCAATTGTATTTCTGCATTGCAGGTTTAAATTCAACTAAAGGAGGCATTGGCTATGACAAAGAAATTACTTTAGCTGTATGCTTCAGTGGATGAATCTTTGTATACCTCCTCTTTCTTAGGTAACATTCTACTGAGGCTGGTTATTACTAAAATTAAGAATGTGAGTGTTGAGAATCATGATTTCCCAGACTGTTGAAGTACAGAAAAGGTACATAGAGATGTGCTTTTAGATAAACATACAGTTTAAGATATCTAGAGAAAGTACACTTTTCACTTAAAAAATTAGAAATTGGAATAATTTCACTTTCTTTAACTGTCCAAGAAAATAAATACCAAACTATGTTCAGATTTACTCAACCCTTCCTCACAGAAAAGTTCTTGTAGCCTCTCAAAAGTACCTCTGGGTTCCAAGAGGACCTTGAACTTGTCTGTTTAATGTAGTAACTATTCTAACATGACTTTTTTCCCCTTTTTGTTTTTAATAAGAGACAAGGTTTTGTTGTTCAATGATTTTCTTTTCACAGAGGTCAGAGGGTATACCCTAAAAGCTCCTGGTTACATTATTATCAGCAGTAGCTGATCAAAGGAGGAATGAACATTCAGAAACACAAATCACATTATCATCCATCACCCATATTTTGCACTTCTACATTCTTTTCAGTGTCAACATTCCTAAGTGGCAACAACAGTAAAGAAAAGTCACTGGAAACCCTGCAGATTTTTTAACAGGTCACTCTAGAGAGCAAGTTTAGGGCTTTATCTTTAAATTCATGTTTTTATATTCACAAGTCTGTGAGTGTCAGGCTCACCACTGCTCCACTTTACATGCTTTCCACTTCAGAAGGAAAAGCCATGGTGCATCTGAAGCAAACCCTATCCAAAGAGCCATGAAAATAACTTCTGACTACCAGGCCTAATTAATGCCTCCATGCTGACCTCTACATCCAGCCCATATCAAAAATGTTACAGCAGTGCTGATTCAACATGAACTCAAGATCAGGCAAGACCTGGTACTAATGAATACTAATGAACAGTAATTACTGGAACTCTGCCACAGAAACCCACTGCAGAGACATATGCTAATGGGCTTTACACGACCAGACACAGGACTTCATATCCACTAAGAAACTTTTACTAGCCTGAAAGCAAAAGGAACCATATGCCACATGCCACCCTGTTTGCATCCATTTCCTCCCTTACTCCCTTGTACCTGACATCCAGCTTCTGTCCCCCCCATACAGGCCAGCTCAGACTCAGCTCAGTTCTGATTTACTTTAGCAGGCACATACGGTCATTTGCATCAACTTGGTAGCTGAGTTTGCTTTTCTGCTCTTGGTTCTCCTTTAAGATGGGCAAAACTCTCTCCCTGAAGGCTGAAAGAATTGGGATTGTTCGGGGATTGTTGGGGAAGAGAAGGCTCTGGGAAGACCCTATTGCAGCCTTCCAGTATTTGAAAGGGGCCTATAAGAAAAAGAGGGACAAACTTTTTAACAGGGCCTGCTACAATAGGAAAAGGGATACAGGTTTTAAACTGAAGGAGGGTCAATTTGAATAAAATATAAAAAAGAAGTTTTTTATAATGAGAGAGGTAAAACACTGGAAGAGGTTGCCCAGAGAGGTGGTGGATGCCCCATTCCTGGAAACATTTAAAATCAGGTTGGATGAGGCTCTGAGCAACCTGATCTAGTTGATGTCCTTGTTCATTGCAAGGGAGTTTGGACTAGATGACCTTTAAAAGGTGTCTTCCAACTCAAACTATTCTATGATTCTGTGAAACCGTAACCTAAGGCAAAGGAATTTTAGAAAGACAGATCTTCATCTGTAACAATTGTGCAGATAATGTTACATGCCTGCTAAAAGATTTGCACTCATCTTTGAGCACAGTACACTGTGACTGGCCCAGCTGGCTCCGCCTGAGAACACTCAGCTACCAGATTATTGCTGATCATAGCTCACTCAAGCTGTTTAACAAGCCCTGAATTTTCCACATGTTAGTGGTAGCTTCTGTGCTGGTCTGCATGTCCATAAATATAGAAAGGAGTTTCAGGGAGGAAAAGTTAACCATCCCTGCCAATTTCTATGGGGACAGAAAGAAAAGAGAAAGCACAAGGGCACACAGAAAGTTTATTTCTTCACTTGACTGCATGCTCCTACCTCTCCTTATAAGATTATTGAGGGTTCAACTTTTACCTGCCAAGAGATGATAACATAGCACATGATTACCTGATGTAAGGAAGAGAAATGACAGACATGACAAGCAACTGCATGCTGGGCCCTGTAGGGTCATGAACACTAAGGAACACAGGGATCTGTGGTGAGCACTGCCAGTCATCCTGTACCCAGCTACAAGTTTAGCTGTTATTTAGCACTCTGTCCATTCAGATACGTTGTTCTTTGTAACTTTTTGGTATTCAGTTATTCTCCAAAGGTATTTTCTGTCTCCAATCCTCATTCCTGGCCTTTTTCCACTCCATTTGCCCCTGCTGTATGCAGAGGTTCCATAGTAACTGGTGGTTCCTCGTAATTTGTGCTTCCTCCGACTTCAGACTTCACTGTTTGGTGAATTGGGATGGAGAGATTTTTGTGTTTTGAGGCATTGTTTTAGCTAGTGTGTTCACTCAGCAAGAGTGATGGCTACACTTGCTAACAATTAAAGTTTCTATCCTTTTGGCTAGAACAGAAATATTCCAAGTTTTTCCCCTTTAAATAAAAGCCTAAATTCTACAGAATCGGAGCCTACCATGTAACCCATAGAAATGCATCAAACAATAAAGAACCATCCCATGGACGACCTGTTTGACATCTGGTTCTTACTTCTGTACTTCTGCATTTCTGCATCTCCTCATCAACCTTCTCTTACACCTGCTGTGTTCGTATCTTGTTAACTGAGCTTGAACTAAACAGGACATCACAATGAACCCATAACAGTCAGCAGAAACAGAGGTGTATTTGTCAGCTATACTATTTAGGAAAAACATGCACCTGCCAGCTGAAAGACCTCAACACACTTGGCCTTCAGTCTGAAAAGACAAGCAACAGAGTTGTTTTGCTACCGTCCAGTCAATATGTAAAAACCTATATTCTTTGTCCTCTAAGATATTAGTGAAGTTATCCCATTTCTAGAAATTAAGGGGTAATAAACTTTCCTTGTTTTGTTTTGGGAGTCTTTTTCCCCAAGCAGAAATATGATTTTTTTTTCCTCATTTCCTATTGTCCAAAATTAAGAAATCAGTTTAACTACAGGTGCCAGGATCTGACTACATTGTTTCTGGAAAAGATCCACAGGATCTTTAATTAGCTACTACAAGCTGAAACAAACAACTGCAGTGTCTGCCTGCTTTGGCTGTAGAACTGCTCCTCCTCATTTGGCCATCAGAACAGCAATCAAGCTGTTAAGCTAGAACTGGATTTTCTCAATCATGTTTTACAGAATTTAGTACATTAACATTTTTGGTCGTCTTCATCAATGCATTCCTTTTTTCCACATTTTTCTCATACGATATTCCTGTAGCTGATATATAAAATTCTCAGTGCTAACAGACCAGATTTCAGTTAAACGAAGGCTGTACATGCTCTGTGAAGTCTCTTAGTTCGACCATAAAACATTGTAAGCATTCATTAACATTTTTCAAACTATTCAAGAGCAATCGGTGAGATATACCACCTAGTAAAATCTTTTAAACACCTGCTATTTCAGTGGAGCCAGCAAGTATATCTGAAGGAAAGTGGTCCTACCACCAAGGTCATTCACTCATCATGCACATAGTCCTACAGCCTGATAATTTCTCCTTACAGTTGTTTGGTGCCCAGGTAGACTTTGAGGATGTGGGGTTGAATCTTTTGATATATGAAATTCTAGACAACATTGGCCCTAAATCTTGTCAACGGCCCATTTCTTCTAGCAGAGGTGGGGGGGGGAGGTTCACTTGCAAAGACTGTAGCAGCAAAAGTCAACTTTGAGGACAATTTCATTCAACCTACTAGTCACAAGAGACAGGTGCAGATTCACTAGAGGACAGACAAGGACATAGCTCTCAAACAGTCAAGGCCGCTGCAGCATAGACATACTCAAAGTCACATGATGATGCAACATTTGCATAGCTTTCCCACTCACTTTGCAGCTGTAAAGGACTCTGAGAAATTTTCATATTATATCAGCTCATCCAGTCAAAGATATTAGTTCGCCTTACAAACTTTAACTGAATTGTAACCTTACATCCACACAGGTACCACAAGACATCAATTATTTCTTTTTATAATTGCTTTAACACTAGAAATATTGCTGAACTGTGCATACACTTTACTTCAGGCTTTTTTTTTTTTAGAGGTGTTTTTGAATTTTATATAGTACTTTAAAGTTCATTAAGTCACAGAAACACAAAGTGTTACAGTAACTTTGGTACTACCTGTACCATTAAGTTCCTTTAAAAATATACTGTGCAGGTCTGGAGATGAAAAGGGTTAAGTTCAATGCCTTGAATACTTTGATATCAACAGTGCAAGAGTCACATATGAACAGAAACAGATCTGCACATTCAGCGATAAGCTTTGCCAGAAAGATTCCCATCCCACCTGGTAGTTCTTTATTACACCAGAAGACAAAACTTCTAGCTTGTCCTGTGGAGAACATGCTAAATTTGAGAGAGTTTTAAACACTGGCCTCTTTCAAAAGCTCATCTGCCATTTCTGAGGTCTTCCTTTTTACATGTGGTAAAATTTTATGTGTATTTTTGTAAAGGATTCCAGGTTTCTAGGAAACTTAGAATAGCTGTTGCTTCATTCCTAAAAAAAAGATTCTCTGAATGATTAATAATCCATCCCTTACTACACGTCTTGTTCCTCAGAATTTGAGCAGTCTGGTAAGTACCTGAAATGCTTGAACGTTTCAAAATACAGCATCTTTTAAGCCTAAGTGAAACTTAGCTTCAGCCTTCAAAGTCAAAACAAAACAAAAAACACTGGCAATATGTAGTGCATTATCTCCTTCTGAGCCTGTTTCCCATGTCATGTTCCTCAAAGTGCTTCACACATGTTAGCAAAGCTCCACACTTCTCTGTTGTACCAGATATAATTATGGATTTTTTAAATATGGTGGAATTTCTGAGGGATGAACAAGTTAAGCAATTTTAACCACACAATACATCAATTCTAGATTGGGACTTGAGCATTAAAACTTTACAGAATCAGGTTGCAAGTTGGCTCAACACATCATTGACAACCTTTAAAATATGTGGTAAGCATAAAAACATTCCATGTTCAAGCATGGAAACAAATCAGATGGTCAGCAAGCAGGATTTTGCACAGTATTAGTCAAGATGAACTTAAGGGATTCAAATTTTAATGAAGGATGACAACAGATCTTGTGCTTGCAACTTGAATTCTTGAAGACTAGTCCAAGGTTATCAAGCCAAAGGTCAAGTCAAGGTGAAAAAGCATAGATCTTGCAGTGCAAGTCACAGCAAAACTACAATTCAAAGCAGAGTAGAATAAAATATAAAGTATGCCAGATGTAGATATTTTAAAAAGCTAAGGAAAATTATGATCCTACAAATCTCTGGCTGACATCACTTCAAAACTAGTAGAATCCAACATACCCTTCCCATTATTATCTGGTTATGGGAGCGTTAAGCTGTTAACAGTTATTACATCATCAAAAAGGACGTTGCTTTAATATGCTGTCAGAACAACATGCACCCCTTAAATATTTCATAAAGAAATGAGAACACCGTAAGGGGAAGCAAATGGTGTTTTAAGATACATCTTGATGGTATCCTTGTATTGCATCATTCAGGGCTCAGTGAGCAGGTGCTTAAATAACATATTGAAATCACTGAAGTTTCTAGTCTGGAGGTGGACCAAAATAAGTGTGTCATGAGAATGAATCATTCATCTTTTACGCTTTGTTGTAAATAGCAATGAAAAAGATCTGGACTTGATAATCAATGCTGAAAATATTCAATGAATTCTGCAGATTCAGTGAATGGTAGGAGTATCTGCTTATCTTGGTGACTGCTTGAAGAGTATTGTTACATACAGATGCTTGCCTAAGTAAGCTTTTCCACTGACTTTACTGCACCATAGACCAGGTCCTACAGCGCTGCAGTCTAATTTAGTTACAAAGAGATTAGGGAGTTTTTAAGTGTATCATTAAAGACATGCTCACTAAGGCTCAGTGTTCCCCTGCTTCTTTATTCAATCATAGCTTGGTACTATTGGTTTTTATTTCTATCCAGAAGTGCTACCAGTCTGTGTATACAGCAGAAATCTCCAGAGCTCTGGTACTTAGCTTCCATGTAACACCCCCCCTTTGTTTTGACACTACTAGCCTTTCTGCATGCCTGAAAGTACCATGGAGTCAGGGAACAGGCACTGAAATCCTGCTACCCAAAACATAATGGAGAAAGAGCAGAATTTACTTTTTAGTCAAACCCTGACTGTACTGTGCTGTCCCTGCAGATACCATTCTGCTCTTTTCCCACTGTATCCACACTGTCAAAAGTGATAAGCCAAAAGCTTTCTTTTATAGAGTGGAAAAGATATATTTCCCAAGTCTCCTTTCAGATTTGATTGTACCACTTTTATCATAGATGAGATTAATGTGTATATGCAAGCACTCTTCATTCTAGATTCTTTATTTTTTATTAAAAAAACATTTACCAATTTTCGAATAATTTCTTTTTACTTTTGAGAAAGATCTTCATGATTCTTCCTCCATTTCTTTTCTGAACTCAAATATTCAATCCAATTAAATCATCATCTTTATCCAGTATTTAGCATGAAGAGTCTCACTGTTTAATACATGCAGTCATCTCTTTCTTCTGTGCAATGCTCAGTTTTTTCTTCAACTGTTTGTACCTTGAGGAAGATACATATTTCATCAAAAGGCCCAATAACACATTAAACACATAACTCCCTCGTACTTTCAAAAGATCATACCTAATCCCCTCTTAATTTGGTGAGGTACGCAGCCTTCATCCAGTTTCTGCTGAAGACAATGAAAATATAAAGTCCATCTTTAAAGGAGATAATTCAAGCCCTTGACATGCAACTACAGCAAATCCAGGCCATATCCAGAAGGAGACATTATTGTCATAAATGGAAGAAGGCATCGGTCTTGAAGCTATACGTCTGAGGTTCTCATGTGCTTAAAATCCATTAAAACTACTCCTTTAAAGAAATAGAGATAAAAAGTTCAGAATATCATGTGACACAATATAACCTATCATGGCAATAAATCAAAGATTCTGACCATGATTACAGATATTATCCCTTATTACTTGCAAAAGAAAATATAAGTCAGATATCCTACTTTGTATCCAGAATTTCTCTAGTGGCTTAGCAGCTTTCTAATGAATATCAGCTTAAAATAAGCTCATCTCCTTAGAGAACTGCTTCTGTGAAGGCAATATTCCCAGAGAAAACCCATGACTGCTAAATAACCTTTGTTATACTCATATGGCAATGATCTATTGGCCTAGGAAGCATGTACATTTTGTATAATTTTCAGTAAAAGGTAATTTTTTCCCTGGGAGGTTTTAAGAAAATATCCCTTTTAAATGTTGATGTAAAAGTAATTCTCTTTCCTCGCTGATTAACAAAAAATATTGCTGCTGTGGAGGAGAAATGTCAATGAATGTGACAGCAACCTTGGCTTGATTTGAAAAACAGTAGAAGAAATATAGAAGACTATAAGAGAACTATACAAAGGTAGTATTTTCAAAACAATCTACTTAGATGATGTGAAAACTTTTAAAATCTTGCATGTAAAATATTATTTTTATCACTTCTGTGTATTTCATATCAACTTATATTGAAGAATCCTAGCAGGCTCATGATGCAATTTTTATTCATCCCATGAAAGCTGTGAGAAATTTAACACATATTACCTTCTGCTAAATAAAGCAAATCAAAAGAAAATCCATTATTATTTGACTACACTTTTCTGACAGCTGTAGTGCAGTAATAGGAAACTTTTTCAGCAACTAATCTGTATCCAGCATAATTACAGTATTTGATAGTTTGGTTTTGACATATTTGTTACTTACCTCATTATCTCCCTATAAACCTAGATCATCGTATTTAAAAATCCTCCATCCATGCTGAAAAGTTTTAAGCAACATTCTTTCCCTTGCTCTTTCAGTACCTCTGGAATCTGTTATTTGATTAGTGGATGCCCTGTCCTCATTTAAATATGCTAAAATACTCACCTCTTCTGATTAGCAGTCTGCCATGCAAAGCCTTTGTGTTGCACTTTCTACTGATTTGTACTGTATTTCACCAGGATCCAAGTATGTGTCTCCTCTTTTCTATTGAACTCATTTATCTTTGATGGTCAGCCTTACATGTGCATTTGGTGTCAAGTGCTGGAGAGAGAAGCAGTCACAGAAATGCCTCTGCTTCTTACTCTTAATTTTAGTACTGAAGGGAATGTGGATTCAATGCCTAGCAATTGCCTTTCAAGTCAGCAGCAGAACCACAGATAATTATCAGAGTTTGGATTTGAAAATACTGTGCCAGACAAAAGGCTTCTTGACAAGTTAGCCTCTAGGAGGTGGGAAAATGTAGCAGGACAAAAATCACAGTGGCCTAGTACAATGAGAAAGAGTAGTATACAACCAGTTCTTGGGTCAAGATGCCACAGTGGTTTTCTGATATTGTTGGTACCATTTCCCACCCAGAGTAGGGGAGGGTTGAATAGGTGCTCTGTGTCTTGCTGTGCCAGTATTTCTAGGGTTTCTAATAAAATAAAAGGTCTTCTGGCCTTTTTCCTGCTGCTTATCTTTCTTTTCAGCTGATTTCAATGCAAATAAAGAGCCAAAGCTGTAGTTACTATACACGTCCCCCACTGCAAAGGCAGAGGAAAACCTGACTTACTGAGGCAGTTGATAGCTCAGTGGAAAAACTGAAGCCTCCAGCACCCCTTTATCACTGGCACACCTTCTGTGCTAACTGAGCAAATGTGGGAGGTCTGCACTGACCAAGCTGTCCCAGCAGGGAAGAGAAAGACTAGACTCAGAATTATGCTAAAAACTAGACTTATATCTTCAGGTCTTCAGGTCTTTTGTATATGCTGAAAATCTTTAGAAGAGGAGACAGTAGAGCTGGAATCACTCAGGTGTCAGCTCTGAAACTTTAGTATAAGTGTCCTTAACACCTTTGAGCAGGTACACCTAGTTTTTCGCTAGCAGTCTTTGCTTGCCTCAGATGAGCTCTCATGGAACAATGTGTGTGAACCTTGAAAGGTACACAAGGCACACAGCACATCCTACAGAATCAAAGGAGTCACACCAGCATCTCTGAGGTCAGAACTGAGCCTACAGGCTTTAAAGCTCTGTCAACATTCTCCGATAGCTGTTCAAACCACTTAGTTGCATTGGAAGCATATGTGTAGGCATCATACTGCGGTCAGCATAATCCGTACAAAAAGCATACCATCTGCAGAGCACCCAAGCCCAACATCCAAATTTAGCTCTGGAGTTCCATTACAGCAAGGCCAGGAATGGTTAGTTTTCCTCTGGGATGAGTAGACAAGCTGTCTTTATTCTGCCTCTATCGCTTGCAGCTTTCCTGTCCATGTGGCTGCTTTCGTCCCACTCAGAACTTGTAACAAACACATCCAGGTGACATAGAGATCATACAAAACCTTCTGCAGTCCTTCCATCCCAGAAAACAAAATCAAGTTTGGTCTTAATGGACAATCAACTACATGCAACTAAGGAGTGGGAATGAGGGCCAGGGGGAAAGCCATCTGTAAGTTACTGATTACTTTGTGACAAACGATACTGGGGAATTATTTACAGGGGAGAATGCTGAGATCCCATGAGGCAGAAAGGGATCTTTTGGGAGGGAAGTGTTGGCAACTCTAGAAACTGAGTGTCCATCTCTTGATGAAGACCTAATTTTTCAGTGTGCAAAAACAATGAAAAAAAGAGGAACGAAAAGAAAACATTTTCCCCTAGTAAGGCCATCTGATAAAAACTGTTCTTTCATCTAGCATTTGATACTCAAATGCACTTTCCCATTCACAGTTGGATGGAGATTTTTTTAAAGTTAAACCCTAATTTATTTATCTTAAAGCAGGCAATGTACTGTAATTTTACAATAAAGGACTCCCAATCAAAGCTTACCTTATCCAGAGGTAATTAATACAAAGATTGTTGAATTAAAGATGTGAGTCTTGACACTTTGGCGGGGGGTAAGGGACATGGTCTCAAAGGCACAAATTATGCCTGAAACAGACCAATTAACACCATGTATCTTCTTTTATGTTAACTTCAATTAAGGTTTCTTAAAATTTTTAAAGTTATTTTCTTCTTTACAATCTCAGAATGTCAGAAATGTACATCAAAGAAAAACGCTTCAGTGTGAACACCATAGGTAATGCTCATTTGCACACAAATCTGCATATTGCAAAGCAGTTCAGAGCCCATTTTGCATGAATTATTGCCGGATGTGAGTCAATGAATTAAACAGCTAAAAAATAACAACCATCCAAGCAATGATAAGCTGCATCTACTTATGTTGACATAATGAATTTTGAAAAAAAGCACATCAGAATTTGAGTTAAGTTACAATGGAAAAAAAGAGGTGATTTAAACGACAATGCTTGTCAGGCCTGTGTATTTTACCATACTTTTCAAATTCATTTTGTTTATCATGTTTCACAATTCCTGCACTGAAAAAGGATATTTTTTTTTCTACCAGGTGAAACAGAAATGGATAAAATTTCACACTCTCATCTCTCTTGGTTTTGGCAGTGAATCCATTGACTTTTTTTCAGTATGTCATTTACGTAACTTTTATTCTGCAGTCAACCATCTAACAGATCACTTTGTCCTTCTACAATTCCTCTTGCAAGATGCCACCTCTTAATTTGCCACTTCATTTGCCAGAACCTCCTTCTTTTCCTTGTGCCAGTGCAAGCGACATATTTCTGAAAGTGCCATAGAAAAAAGAAATGTAGCCTAGCACAGCTACTGCAGAAATAGATGACTAAAGAAAGAGTTGATTCTTTGAAGATTTAAAGTCTAATCACAAATAAATAACCAAATAAAAATTAAAAATCCAAAATTTTCAGTATAAAGTCTTTTTTCCAGAGTCAAATCGATTCCTTCTAAAACCTGTATGTGGCTCCCACTGACTGCAATGTGCTCATTCCTAATCCGAACAGGCTGCAAACAATGGACTCCTCTGCTGGGGCCTTTTCTTTTCTCCTTCACAAATTCCCCACCCATGGAGTAAGATTTTTTTTTTTCTGAGCTTGTATGCTCTTTGTAATTGTTTTACTGATTGCTTTTATTAATATATTTGGGTTTAAGTATTTTCCAGCAGTATTCATAATGAGTGTTCCACAAGGCTTTTGCCATTTAGAATTCAAACCCCAGATTGTGCGAGTGGTTATATATGTCAGTTGGCATTCTGCTTCTCCCCTTGTTGGATTAACATCCCTCTTATATAAAGAATAGTATCTTGAGAAGGTTGAAGTTGACTACATTTTTCACAAAATGAGAGAGGGATTTAAGGAGAAAGTGATAAGTAGGATTGCAAAAATTCTGATTGCACATAATTGGAATATATTCCACAGTGAGAGTGGTTATGAATGTGGCTACACAGAAAGACTGTGCGATCTGTCTGTCCTAGAAGACATTCAAAATGCGACTGGAAAGGCCCTGAGAAGCCTGATCTCACTTGGAAGTTAGGTCTGCTTGGAGAAGGGGGTTGGGACAAACCTCCTCCAGAGGTCCCTTCTGACCTAAATCTGTTCATGGCTCTAATCTGTGACTCTACAGTTCGATATGAATGGAAAAAGAAGTGCCAAAAATTGACTGGGCCAAAAGTCTGATGTAGTTAACAGCAATGTCTAAATTTTCCCACATATTCTTTCTGCTCTCCTAATAGCTGCCACACTCACTACGATGCTTAAGCCAGTGACAATCCCCGAATGCACGCCCAGAGCAGAACTTGGGTGGTTTTGTGAGTAGCGTGTTTGGCTGTGTGTTGCACTTTTCTATAGGTTACTACATTTATTATAGCAATTATAGCAGTTTGTCTTTTAAAGAGGTTTAAGAGAATTGGAGCATGAACCCAGCTTCCACTACATTAAAAATTACTTGATCATTCCCGACCACTACAGGAATGAGTAACAGTTAAGGTCAAATGCAGGTTTTGTATGTACTTTGCTCTCTAAAGACCCTCAAGAGTTTGGTAGTTATAATAAATTTTACACCTGTATTACCTCCATCTTTTTATGTTTTTGATCACAGGGCAAAAAGAAAAAAATGGGAAGAAGAAAGAAAAAGCCAGCTCAGCTTAAATTGTAAGGGCTCAAATTCCATCTGTTTTAGCTCATTTTTTGTCTGATATGTCAGTATTTTTTAAAGACCAACTGTGATAAAACTTATCTTTGATCAACAATTCTGAAAACCCTGGCCCTTGGCCAGAACTCATCTGTTTCTCAGTTTGGGCTCAATTAGAAGTCTCTACTTTTTCATGAACTCTGTCATGAAACTCAAAGAACTGCAGCTTCAATGGGAGGGAACCATCCTGTTGAGTTACAGGCAACTTGTGTTACCCTTGCTACCTAAGTAAGCCTTTTCCTAAAATCAATTACAGAGCTTCATTCTTCTGAGAATCCCAAATCTTGCTCATTGGGATGAAAGAAAATCCTATTTGACTGAAAGTGAATTTTGGCCTTAGTAAAAGAGACATCTTAAACTCTTTTGGTTTTAAACCAGAAAAATTCTGTCTGTAATTCTGGCTCTTTTGTTTCTTAGCTGCAGATTGAGAAGAGAGACTGTGGTTGCTGACATTTTGCTTGCTGATTGGATTGTATCAGCAAGTTGGTGTTTTCAATGAAAAGCCTGTTTACAGACACGTACCTGCAAGGAATGCAGGTAGTCTGTGTGCTATTTTAGGATTGACAGTGGACCATTGTCCAAAAAGCATGGAATCACTGGTTGAAACAACCACCATTACTACAAAGTAAAGAGATGTCCATTTAGCACCTCTTCTGAAGAACACAATATCTGACTAGGAGGCCCAGCCATTAGTGTTTACCACCATAATACTCAGTATGAGTCTGACTCCTGCTCGTACAACCTCAAAGAAAGAAACAGAGCTACAAAAAAAAAAAGAAAAAAAATCTTCTTCTTATGCACTCTTTACCTCAGAGTGCATTAGAGTCAGAGTTCCTCAGGACATAAATAATAAGTATAATGTATGCTGCCAGTCATCTGCAAAAAAAAAAAAAAAAAGACTGAGGCTGTTGGGCAAGTAGGGCAATCCCACACAGTACTGTACCAGGGCAGGCTAGCAGAGGAAGGGCTTGCTAGTCGTGAATATTCAGTTAGGGACAGGCTATTAAGGCTATTTAAGTACCTAAACTCCCATTAGAAATAAGCTGTGAGGCACATGAATTGGTGCATTCAAATCTCAGGAAAACACTGAATGCTTTAATCTGTGGCCAACCCCTTACAAACAGAATTGCAGAATTCAGTCTGCAAACATCATCATGAAACAAACCCTACAGAATTCTCACAATTATTACTATTAGACCAAGTAATCATCTCCAAAGGTAAATGATGGAAGCACTGTTGCTTGAGTTATTTAAAGCAGAATTGGACAATTCTCTAGGGAATATTTTGGGGGGGAAAGTGGGGACTTGGTTACAAGACTTAGTTGAGACAGAGGCTATAAATGGGAAGACATTAATGCAGTGCAGCATTACTTAAAAAACAGTGCTGTTTTATGGGGTTTTTATAATCTGAAACTAAGGAAATTCTTACTTCCCACAGCAGTCTCTGCCACCCTCAGTTGCTCCGATTACATTGACCAGTAATAACGCCTTGTGGCTTTTCATTCATTCTACAGTGCTGTAACTTCTGCCTTTCTTGTCATCTGATGTCAGAAACAGGAAGATCTTGTACCTGTCCCATGAGGTTGTGTATGGCTTTTGATTCCAAGGCTTACAGCCCACATGCATTCAGTTGATCCAGTAGGGCTTGGACCCTCAGCACAGAAGTCTTAGAGCAATGCGGTAAAAGTAAGCACAGTTTGGCACCTCTGTTCTATACCTTCAAAATGAGGAATGTGTAAAAGAGTCTCCAGTCTCTGCAACAAGCTGCAGATAAAGATGTGTTACCCATCCATTTAAAAGTAGACAGCATTTCAGTCCATACTTAATAGGCTTTGAAAGGTGTTATGCTTTCTTCTGGGTGGTAACATGTATTTTGGTTCAACTATTTGGAAGAATAAGTTCCAGGTTAACAAGATGGACACCTGGAAATAGTGGGGTGTTTCCTCAGCTCCCTGTCATTGTAAGGATTTACATGTAGGCAAGTGAAGGTAAAACAGAGGTAGAAAATGTTTCTGGATCAGGAAAATCTGTGCTATGCCTTCCTACCTAAATGTAAAGACATTTACCATGTACACAGCACAGAAAGGCCAGATTTTCAGGTAACATATGCTATCCACAGTGGCAGGATTTCAAGGGAATCCCTACCAACAGGAGACTTTGATGACATCTTCTTCCTTTGTCTGATTTTTGTTTTTTTGTTTCAAGACTTACTTTTGCCTTGTCAGCTCAGTCCAGAGGCAGTGAAATTCAGACTCATAGCATCATTACAGGCACCAACATACGGTACAGTTTATCATTAAAACAAACCTTTTCTACAAGGTCTGGCTCATGTGCACTTCCGAGATACACAAGTTTCATTCCGAATTCACCAAGAAAATGGGATGTGACATCAGTATTACGGGATATTTAATCACTTCTGACCCACCTGCACACCTGGCTTGTCAAGGCCATGTGATTGTGTTCTCCACCAGCTCGTAACATCCTCAAAAACATCACTTGGAGTGAGAGGTTACTTTCTTCTCTTAGATTTTATGGTGTAGGTTAAAGATGAAGCTGAGGAAAATGTTCTATAGGCACATGCACTAGAGCTGGGCAGATGGCTTCAATAGGCTGGGTGGCACACACACATGAAAACAAACATGCTTGAATGCACATGGGGAAACATTCTGCTGGCCTAATTCCCGTCCTTCTGTCATCCATTTTTCTTGTAATGTAGCTATGCTCATCACATTTTCCTTCAGGAATAACAGGTGAGTTTTGAGGACAGGTATGTGAAATAGCTACAGGAGTGTTACCAAGAAAATCACTGTTCATTAAAATAAATAATAGCAGCACTTCCACTCTCCCCATGAATGCTCAAGGGGACACACTGTGAAACACATCAAACCATTTACTAAGTCTTGTCTCAGTTCTTGCCCTAAATCCCACTGCTTCTTACTGAATACTAGTCCTTTTTAACAGTTAAAAAAATTCTTGGTACCGTGGCATTCCAGAAAGCACAAGCCACGCTCAGACCTCTCTTCTAACATAGCCAATGTCTTTCTTCTGCCTGAGCAATGGTATTCTACTGCAGCTCACACAGAAGAAAAGCCCATCACTGCGACAAGTAGACCTTCAGAGACCAAGGCCCACCCCTTCCTGCCACTGCTGTGTGTGGCCTTCAGGCTTAAAAGTGCTTTCATTTTGCCGCAGCCACTGTATGTTTTAAGCCAGACTGTTATGCTAAACATTTGCAAAGAAAAATGTTCTTCTAAGTATTGTTAAGGCATCCAGAGTGAGGCAGATTCAATGCACACGATGCAACAAAAATTATCGCTGCCCTGTTTCAGCCACTTGCAGACACTGCACATAGAACTATTTGTGGCATCTCAGCAGAAGACAAGAAGCCTAGAAATTGACCAAGGAGAAGAAACACAGACCCTTCTTTTTTCCCATTCTGAAAGAAAACTTTTAAAATACAAAGACCTGCATTTCACTCCCCCTGAGTCTCGTACATGGTCAAAGTTCTTTCAGTAACAGTAATTTGATTTTAAGCATAGGAATGCACAGAGTGCTCCTCCCCCGCCCCCGACCTGCACACAGAGATATGCCACAAGATGTTTTCCAAATCCGTCCTGCTGAATCAGGTTTAAAATCAACACACAAACAGCAGAACACAGGCTACAGTTGCTGTCCACATTAACAACTTCTTGTTGAAGATAGAATTAGCAGGAAGGCATTTTCCCATTGACAAGAGGTAAAAAAATCACTGTTGCACTGTCTCTGACATAGATTCTGAAACACCACTGCTTACCTGTTCTGATTACTTTTATTTCAAGTGATTTATTTCAAGGATCTCTCGGTTCACTCAAATACAGGTCCCCAGCAGAAAGCAAACAGACCATAAAAACAGAGTCAGCAGGTCCACTCTTATCACAGCTTAGCCTTGCCCAATGTATTCATTTTTCTATTTCCATTTGCCTTTATGGCCACATATTGATTATTTCCCATAGTTCTAACTAAATACATTTGTAGCATGGATATTTTCGGAGCTCTGACTTCTTCCAGGACAATAGTACAAGGAAAAAGAAATTCATGTGACTGTCACGCTAAAACATTTGAATATCACAAGTACTAATTTAGTGGTGGACACTGATGTCAGTGTTACGTGTCATTGCTATGCTAGTACTTTGCTCAGAAAATTGTCTTAAAGGAAGCTGCTTTTATCAATATCACATGATTTGGCAAATTTTAAAGGCGACCTCTGGAAGGCAAAGGTAGATTTCTGAAAGACCATTTTAGGAAATGGAAGCTTTTCCTGGAGACTGCTAACTCTCATACCCCTCAGAGGATTTTCAGGTGACACTTCTCTGCTATTCACTACTCTTTATAGCAAATTCCTGTGGAAATCTGAAATTATAAAGTGGAAAAAAAATCTTGGGTTTATTTTGTAGCATTGAGGGGTAGATTCTTTGTTGCTTTTTACGATACAGTGAAAACCTGTCTGACAGCTGACTCTTGTGACAGAACACTTCATTTTTTCACAGCGTTGAGCAGTCTAGAAACAACTGTCAGCTACATACAAAGGTGTAGTAATTAAGTAAATCCTAAAAGTCCGTTGACTTTTGAAATAATGTTTTCTACAAAAGTTGTGTAGCAGAAGGCAAACTAACCGACAGGTAACTGTCCCGGCCACAGCTGTAACAGCAAGGCTGCTTCTGCCATACAAGCAACCGTCTATTCAGTGCATTAAGTCTCTTCTCAATAGGTTTTGGATAAAACAGTGCAATTGCAAAGCTGCAATTGAGAAAGGTAAACATATGCATTAAAAGAGTGCAAAATGTCTTCTGCAATTAGGTGCTTTTTTATGTTAAAGTTATTTAATATTTTTGCAGAGCACAAGGCAGAGAAACAAGAGAGGTGAATACAAGGAAGATAATTGCTTCTGTTTATCCAAGAAGTCCAACGTTCACACTAAATACTTCTTCTTTAATTCTTTGAAAAATGAGTCATGAAATAAGCACAAGATAGAACATACTCATGACTCAGGTTAGGTTTAAAACAGTAGTATACTTTCGGTCTCTTTTTATATCATTTTGCCAGTGTTTCCTTGGCGTGATGCTTATCTGTAATGCAGTTAGTTAAAAGGGACCTGATTCATCACTTCTTTCTCTCCTTCAGATAGTGATGTCTGAGAAAAGCACCAACAAGACAGAAGGAAAACATACAATGAAAATAACTACTAGAGATGCCAGGCAGCATTAACAAGAGCTCAGGGAGAGATTCAGAAATTAATTACATCTAAGTAATTAGGAAAGTCTATTTCTTGCAAGTTTTTTTCCTCTAGCACTTGCCCAGGACTTGTGGATAATATTTTTGCCCTTCCAGCTAATAGCATTTAGGGTGGAAAAAATTAAAGCAGATAATTTTACATTTTCCTGAATTCCAGTGGGCTCTGAGTGGATCCAGAGAAATAAGTCTAACAAACTGCTAGTGCAAAGAACAAGTTCAATATTATATGTATTGAAATGCTGATTTAGGTATCGTATCAGTAGATTATACTGTCATCTAGTGGCAACTACTTAACTTGCATTCCAAAACTGTAGAGCGGTCTACAGACTGCAGATTACTATCAAGAACTTTTCTCTCGATCATTTTTCTAAAACAGCCAAATGATCAGGGACACCTTCAAGTGTTATCATTGAAAATAAAAAGCCCCTAAAAACTATCTCAGAAGATGCATAGCCCACCTAAACTTATTCTACTTTCTGAATAGTGGAAGGTAAAAACCATAAAAGTTAGAGAAAAAACAGAGCCCTCTATCGTGATGCAAAGAAAAACATACAAGTCCCTAACGCATCGCATTAAGACTAGTTGGTGATATTTTACTCTTTTTTATAGGAATGCATTTTACTTGGATGTCACTGACAAAGGAATGCATAAAGTCAAATACTAACTTGGAAATAGATTAAGCAATAAAGCCAAAGGAATTTCCAGATGTTCAGAGAACAGAAGTAAATGGAGGGAAAAGGACAAATTCGTCACTATATGAATATGAGCAGTGGTTTAAGTGTGATTAAGAACCCACAGGCTTGTTTAAGAGCCACAATTCTAAGTGTCCAGTCCATTCTAACATAAAACTGCCCATAAAATAGTTGATTAAAGGATTGTTAGAGTCTATTGACAGAGCCAGACAGAAAGAGCACAGTGGCATTAAACAGTTTGTCAGGCAAAAGTACTGACCAGTCTGCTCAGAGAAGCAACGGATTTAAACATCAAAGCACAGAATTCTTTCCCCTCCTGCACCCCTCTTGCAAAAAACCGCAAACAAGACACACCATACAAATCCATTCTAGATTGGATTTTAAATCATTGTGAGAAACCTATAAATTCCTTTAAAATGGGTGGAAAAAAATCAGTAGTTTTCAATTTTCTTATGTGACGAACCAAAGCATAAGTCTGGAATAATCAGCTATCTTTTATTTTTCTGAAGGATAATACAGATATGAAAGAGATCTGGAAGAGAGGAGAGGAAGACAGAAAATGACAAAGAAAGAGCAGACTTAGCCTGAGCAAACACTGAAGGGAAAAATATACAAGACCTTTGGGGCCAGATGCTGACTGAAAACAAGGAGTGTGGACACAGACGCTGTGTATTCCTCTTTAGTTCATTCTGGTGTCCAGAGGTAGGGATGGGTAAGAGGCACAGTCCAGTGTCTGTGACCTTGTCCTGCAACAGAGATCCCCTGCATTCCTCACCCACGGATATAGCTCTACCTGCCCAGGGAGCTGTATTTGCACCCAAGAAGCATCTCTTCCTGTACTTACAACACCACAGATTTAACCAGCCCTTTTGAAGAAGGGTCATGACTCTTACAGTCAGGTTCTGCCTGCAGTGCTATTCCAGTGTAACCATAGCTCACACAGCTCACATGTCTATGTAAGAGAAAGCAGGAGTGAAAAGTAATTTCTAGCCCGCACCAAGAAGTCTATTTTTCAGATATGTAGCTCTTATTGGGCCTTTTTAGTTGGGTGTTTGTTTTGGGGGTTTTTTTGGTTGTTGTTTTTAAGGCAGATGGTTACACTGTTTTTCCAAACTATTTTATGTTCCATTTCTTGCACATCCTGCTATTTTGTTTGCTTTTGTGGATTGTTGTGGGAAAGATACTAATGTTTGCTGGACTAGACCTTTGGATTGGACTTGTGCAGATGTCCTGGTTGTGAAATCCTATGTACTCCATTATCTATCATCCATCTCCCAAGCCATCCAGTTCTCCAGTGAATTCTCTTTTTATGGCTGTAACAAGGAAATTTTCTGGCTTTCAGAACTCATGAGGAAAGGCAGTGTTCTATAATTTATTTATACTTATATTTTTGTAATTTGCACAAATGAAATGATCTACAGGAAGGGATTCTCAGTAGTATAAATACATGTTATCACAAAGAACACATTTGTAACAGCATTAAAGAAACTTCAAAACTAAAAAGCATTTTGATTGCAGCAGTCCATTTAATATGCATACCCCTCACTGAAATTAAGCTACATTAGCTAATCAGCGAAGAAATAAGAGAAGCAATATCTTGGTGTGAATTAACAATGCTGGTTCTGCAAGACAGTTAATTGAGATCTGAAACATAGGGAGTTACAAACAAGAGACCAAAATATTCAGAATTAGAACACGTTCTGAAGTTTGACGGCACTTCTAGTTAACGAAAAAATTCTTATTTTTTAGGTAGAAAAGCATGACCAAAAAATCAAATGCCAAGGCATGACAACTCATTCATCTAACTGTGGCTGTAGCTGAGCTTTATGGAGAAGGATAAGGGCAAAAGGAGGAGTAAGCTTTTCATTCTGTGTTTCTAGACCTTTATTATCATATGGTTACTGCTACCAGTACTCACTGCCACAAGAGCAAGCAGTCCTGAACAAGAAACTCCTGTATAGGCACTGCACAGGAAGATACAGGCATTTCTTAGATCCCATTCAGGAGACAATAGGTGGATAGAGACAGACTATGAATTGCAAGAACTTAAGGGGCAGGCAGGTGAGACCAGTCCCAGAGCATGGGCAGCCCAGCATTGCTCTGTGCTTTGAGAACAGCATTTAATTGAGGATCCTAACACTCTCCACAGTGGGATAATTGGATGGATTGTCTCCACTTCACAGACGGCACAATCTCAGCAAAAATATTAGCTGAATATGCACAAGTTTTATATATACATATGATGATTACTGTACTGTACTGTACTGTACTGATACATGTCAGGGAAGCCTGTGGTACCCCACAAAGGTGCTTCAACTATCCAGATATGATGGTCAGAAATCAAATGCCCTTCAGCATAAGCATGCAATTGTGCACAACAACATCTCTTCCACGTACTGCTCTCTGCCCAGCTCGTGACAGAGCAGAGGCCTGGCTTGAGTCTGCCCATTCTCAGCCCCTTGATTTAATAGTGAAGATGGCAGCTCTGCAACATATACCCCTCTGCTATAACCTTATAATTTAAGACACTACTAAATAACTTCAGTTTTAACTGCTGTAGCAGCATAGGAATTATATTCTTATGCACTAACTTAATGCTCATTTTGTACACTCTTATAATCTTATATTGATTACACATTGTACTTTTTCATTATTTTTTATATAATTAACTCTCAACTACCAGAACACTGGGAAGACTGCAGACAAAATTATCCAGATAAAGCAAAAACATGGTCAAACATGATGCAAATTAAGTTGTAAGAACCAGAGTAAATATATTTAACTTTTAAAAAGTTGATACGAATAATGAGGCAGTAAATATAGCAAAAATGAGGGGGCAGGGGGAAGTGGTTAATCCACAGCTCAAATAATCTTCACAGAGCTAATGAAAAGTTGTTTGGCCATGTTTACACCTGCAGTACAATTCACAGCTGCTCTTCTGATCAAAAATTGCAGGCCCTGGCTTGCTTAGGCCTGGGACTGTAGCAACTAGGGGAAAAAATTAGAGTCTTATCTGTCTTGGTGAGGCAGATCCAGTCTCTCATGGATGTAGAGTTTCTCAAATTGTAATTAGTAAAGGTAGAAATCATGGCTGGTACCTAATGCTTTGCAGGACATCGATTTCTAGCAGACCACAGACTTCTGGAGGTGGAAACTAATGGAAAGCGGCTTCCAGGTTCCACATGCATGCTGCACTTTCTTCAAAGCATCCTTAACCACTGTTGGACTGAGACAAATTCCAGCATGGCTAAGCAGTAATTTTTGGGGCAATTCTATAAAATCAAGCTGTGCTTTATTCTCTCAGAACTTGTTAAGGACAAAAAAAAAATTTAAAAATGTTTCATTTTCCTGCAACAGCAAGAAAGAAACTTTGCCCCATCTCTTAGCAATACAGGTATCAGTTCCTCTGTCCTACTACTGCAGTCACAGATAGGTTTTTGTGCTCCGAGTTTTGTTCTAACAAAGTAAAAGCAATAAAATCAGAAAATCCATGGATATTTTGTGATATTTTGAAAGCTGCTCTGAAAATATTATCTCCCATCCAAATCCTGGTCCCCAAGACCAATCCCAGAAATCAAGGTCAATGAAGAAATGACTGAAGAACACAGTGCTATAGTTTTCAATATTGACTGAGAAGGACAAGAAAAAAGTGCCATCTGGAAGATTTTAGAGTTTGAGGCTTCTGCTTCAACACAAAAACTTACTTCAAGAGCTCCTTCTAGTTTTTGACCTTAAAAAAAATTTATTTACTTCAAGAGGTTTTGGGCATTCCTGAAGAATCAGATTTATTTATTTGCACTGCTACAAAAAGCTTCAGAGGAAAACTGGATATGTGCCTGGTGCTGGATCTACTCTCAGAGAACTTACAATAAAAATGGACAAGACAATTGTAATCCGGTTTTACAAACGTGAAACCAAAGCCTCAAATTACACTGAAAACCCATTACAGAGTTCAAAATTCAATTTACATTACTGAACCTGATTTGGTGCCTTACCTAAAAACATCTCTGTCTTTTAATTGTACAAATTTACTTTATAATTTTCATCATTTACAAAGGTTATTAAAATTGACAACAGAATGTAAAAGTTGACAGTTTAAAGAATTAATAAGAGAACAAACAATGCAGTCTTGTGTCCAGCGCACATTCCTACAGCCAAACTTCTGCTGAAATTCACCAACACGGGAGTTTCTCTTGACTAGGTACCAGTGATGGCCTACAGCCAGCCAAGGGGGACTAAATAGCACTCAGCTGGCTGAGGCTGGTATGACACTAATGTGCCCACAGCTCTGTGCTAGTACGTCAAGATTCGTCCTCATTTAGACAATCTCTCTGACAAGAATGAACGATCTTGAACAGCAATATCTTAGTTATGAGAAGATTAGTAATGGCAGAGGAGAAGCAGAACCAGCAGGCGACATTAATACCAGCCATACATACATGTGGTGAAGCACTCTCCACTCATTATGTCACTTCCCAGTATGGCAGGGGCAACTCCAAAAAACTGACATCTGGTAATGCAGGCAGCTGCTCTAGGCATTCCCCACCCAGGGGATGAGGAGACAGAACTCCAGATCCTCTTGCAAATGCTGTTTCTGTATTTCATGATAAGCACCCTGGGTGAGTGCTCCCATTATTAACATCCCAAAGACTTAGTCACAAGAGACACACAGAGATGCAGATGCGTCCCAGGGTGGTTTCCATACTCAGCATTCACAGGAGCATAAGTTCAGGTGTCCATTCATCATCTGTGAATACACAGTGCTACTTGAGATGCCTCAGGGTATCTGGCCCAGCCTCCAGCTGTCTTTCCAGAGCCTGGATGTCTGCTATAGGACCTGAGACAGGATTGCTAGGCTTGTGCAAAAGAGCACTATTTTTACCTAGATCCACCAGAAAGACAGGAAATTATATCTGGTGGAAGTTTTGTTCTAATAGATTTCCAGAGTTTAGCTAAGTATATATAAAGGATGGATCTCAGCAGTTTGTTACTAACTGGAGTTTGATCCTAACTGTGAAAGATATGAGCTTTCCTTGGGCTGCATTTGCTGTTCAGTATGCTCACAGGGATTTGTTCTTACCTCAGAGCTTAGAGCTTGTTCTGGTTTCTCTGAGGCATGGAGAAGATTTGAGCCAGACCTTTCTAGTCAAATAACACATTCCACAGCCACATGTCTTTTAATAGTCCCAAAAATCACATCTCCTGCAGAATTGATCATATGATCTATTTTAGGCAGTCCTGCAAGGAGCAGGGAGTTGGACTCAATGATCCTTATGGGTCCTTTGAACTTGAGGTATTCTATAATTTTAATTGCAAATAAAGCATCTGATACATGAAGCATATTTCCTTGGTTATGAACCAACACTTATTTCTACTGATGTCTTGGTTCTTTGTAACTTGCCACAAGCAGCTTGGACAAACAGGAGGTGGTTTACTTGGATCATTTACTTTGAATATTTGATATTTGTGATTTACACTGGGTGATCCCTACCTTAGATCAATACTCAGACATTTGTCCTCCTTGATCAGATGACAAAACTTAACGAGACAAAAATATACAAATAGATAATGAACAATAACCGCTATTTACATTAATATTGCATTGCACCTTACTTAACCCCAAACCCAGACATTAACAAATCCAATGTAATTGACAAGCCACAGTTTAAGAGGCCACAGACATTGTCAAATGCAAGATGAGTATAACCAATTTTTTTCCAAGTCCTTACATGCAGCATCTAGGCAGCTCTAGTCTATACTTCTTTGGTGTCTCTAAAAAATTGGGTTATTTGTACACACAATCAAGTTTTTTATAAGCCAGAGGGACACAAAATTGTAACAATGAGATTTTGCCTACCTCTTTTCCTTTCACCTAAAAATTAAACTCACTCAGTATGTTTCTGCAGAAACTTTACTAAAGATTTACTATTTTGAATAGGGGCCAAAAATCATAAAATTAAAAACTTAGGACTACAGAAATAAAATTAATAGCCTAGTGTGCCTGGGGGAGCTTGTAAGGAACTACCATAAAATAATAACAACAATAATGTTCATATATAAGAAAAAGGGGGGGTGTTCACAGGTTTCTGTTTGTTTATAGTTTCTCTTGGAAAGGTGCATTACACAATATAAAGCAGTAAAGCATCCATGAAAATTATTTCTAAAAGACACAATAAAGAACATACAGAAAATACTAATGTTAACTGCTGTCAGTAATAATTTCATATATCAGGTATGCTCTTTCTCACATCATGTGCATCTGATGGCAACTGCTTGCAGGACTGAACACCTAGGGCATGATGGGCTTTGAGGGAGATACTTGCTGGTACAAAGGCATCACATGAAGTGATCTTCACATTCCTGTGGAGCCACTTAAAAACCTCTTACATGGAAATTTATTAGGACTCTGTTATACATAATATAAACTCACACATAAACACTTTCGGGGTCCTGATCCAAAGTCTACCAAAACAGCAAAAATCTCCTTTTCCTTTGATGAGTCTGGCATTGCCTCTCATTTTTTTTGAAGTCCAGCTCAGGCCTTCAATTGTATGATGGCAAACCCCAGCTTCACAAAACTTGTTTGTGACTTCCAGAAAATAATTTTCTAGCTAAAAATGGAAAGACCTTCAAATAGTAACAGAGTGGGATGTTGCCTTCTGGTCTTTAAAAGCTATAGATCCAAACGTATTTACACCCCATTTTTAAGTTGTTCCTGCCTCCCTAAGACTTAAAAAATCATTCTGATTTTTTTTAAAGTGTGTCTCTTGCTCCAAGGATCTAAGGCTTTAAGACAGACATATTTTGTGAAAGCACAAGGGTTAGCTTTGTGTTGACTTGTGGTTAACTCGTGTTAACTATGCTAAATAAGACTGAGCCATAGATCTGTGGGAAATAGTATCACTGAACAGTAAATTTGACATAAACTGATTTTCTGAGTGAGAATATTTGCCAAGTCAAATCAACTCTTACAGACTGTTTTATAAAAAAGGAAAGGAAGAAGAAATGTCAAATATGTCAAAACACTTCTCAATATTTTGTTCAGCAAAACAGACACCTTGAATCCTCATTTTCCAAATAAGACACCAGTATTTTCGATTTAGAAAGGCACTTCTTCCTTAAAAATTGAATTGAGCTTCAGAAAGAAGATGTTAGAAAGCATTAAATAACCTGATAATTAAACACAAGGAATTGCCTCAAGTCAGTTGGTCTTGGCATCATTTTTAAAAATCAAAATCTTCAAATCCGTTGTAACTAGCTTCAAGGAAATCCATAGCTTCTTGGCTGTGAGGAGATGTCTTAGTAGTTTGAAATGATTAGGAAGGACTTGCCTCCCTAAATTTCCGGTTTTGACGATGTTTCCTCAATGACCTTGAGTACATCACTCAGCCATCTGTGCTTCAGCTTCCTTGTCTCTCTTCTTGGATTTTACTTGGATTCTGTCGAAATCATCTTGTGTCAAGAATATTCATTTACCAGTATAGATTGTCATTTACTTATCAGTTTATCTGTGACAAGGCTGTCCTGTAATGTTATTGTAACTGGGGAAGTAGAAGTTTATATGTATTTTTATCCCACTATGGATTATAGGAGGTTTCCTGGTGTGGTTATTTCCATTCCTCTAATTAATCAAGTGATTCTTCTAATGTGTTTGTAGGCATTCTCAAACTGTTCCAGCTCATATTTGCACCTCGGTGTTTCCTTCAAAAATAATTGTATTAAACTGTTAAAAATAACAAAGAGAAAGCTTATTGTATGAATAGTGCAGTATGCAATTCCTTCCCTGATGGGGGAGGTTTCTGGTATGACCTACTGCATGCTCACGCTTTTGCTTTCCTCTCAAGGAAGTTGAGTTTCTACAACTGAGCTTTAACCACCAGTGAAATACCACTCCTCTGTGGCACTGGCCACTACCAGCAAGGTGAAGTAGCTCACACAGAAGCAGGTCCTTGTGCCTAATCCATGCTCTGGGACCTCTCAGAAGTTTTGCAATATCAATTACTGGGACTGAGCCATCAGGGAGGTATTTGCACACAGTAAGTTTCCAAATTCTCTTTCTATGTATCCCACTCAGTGGCCACATGGGCTGCCAGGTGGCACCTGGACAGACACGATATGAGGCCTCTGCTCCCAGGGGAACCATGTGGGATGTGGCCTTGCTGCCAGGCACAGTGGCAGCCCCAAGTAATGCAATTTCTCAAGCATTTGCTGACAAAACCTGTCTCCTCCAGCAATAAGCAAGGAGCAAAAATATTGGACAATTCCCAGTACCCATGAGATTCATTTTGTAGTAAATTGAAGAATTTTGCTCCTTAGCTACAAGAATGTGAACAAATGTGTTTATCTAGCTTACACATCGATTATTTTCAACAATGCAAATTACCTCCGGCTACATTCACACTGTTCCTAGGACCAAGAAAACTTTTCAACTCTGTCCTGCCTCAATTCCTAAGTAAAACAGTCCAGGGACTGTTTTGTCTCACATCCCCACCATTAAACTCTCCCCAGCAAGGTGGCCAAAGTCCAAATCATCTTACGGCAACAGCCTCGGGCAGGCACCAGGCTGCCCAGCAGAGCACCTGACTGCCCCAGCCAAAACCCACATCCAGCCTCTTGCTGAGGCTGGATGTCCTGTACTGCTACTGGAGCATCCTGTGGGCACCAATGAATTTATCTGGGAATATAAGAGAGAATGGCATAGCTATCGTCTCAAGAATGGGATGCTGACACTAGTAGAGCTAAATTACATGCTCAAGGTTGCAGCAGTTGCCTGTGGGAGAGGCAGGCAAAGGGCCAGGGCACTACCTGGCCACCTGAGCAATTTTATCACAAATCTGTCTTCCGAAGAGCCTCAGTATGCATTCTACAGCCTCTCTAGATTACAAATTATCACAGCAACGCTCCGCAAGCATGGAAGGATAAATCTTCAGCTGATGTGAGTTCAATTAAGCTATGACAATAGCAGGGGAGGGTATGACCACATGTACAAGATTTCACAGTTAAGGGAGAAACCAAGGGGAAACTCAAGTCACCTGCAGGACCTACCTTCCTTCTATGGAAAGCTGATTTCATAGTTCAAGGACCATCTGTTTCACAGTTTTCCAGTTTGTGATAGTGAGCAACAAATGAAAACACTTCTTCCAAGCAGAAGTACATATATTGGGGGATATTATTTGTTAAACACTTTAAATTAAATTATAAGTTTGATTGAGGGTAACATTATATGTAGCTTCATGGGTTTTATTCAATTCCAGCAATCATACCTCACAAATTCTTAACAGGACTCCAATATAGGCTTAGCTGCTTTGCTGAGCAAAGTGGATTCCATCCTCCATCCAAAGATAAGCAAATGGTTAAATTTGCAAAGCAAATTTCTTGAATTCTTCCTGGAAGAGAGGTCAGAAGAAGCATGAACTTCCTTTTCAATCCTAATCCATAATTCTATTTTAATCATTTTTCTATTAGGCCTAGATTCAGATTTTTCTGTTCCTTGCTGAAACAGTTACAGAATGTCTTGCATCATCTCAGCCTCTTAGAGAAATAAAAATATGCTTAGCTCCACAAAAGATGTATTTAGCATGAAAACCCACAAATTTGACTAGATGTTGTTACATTTGTTAATATCTCTTTCAGTGCATGAACCATATTTGTGGAAGAGGGAATCTGCCCTGGTTTCCAAACTAATAATGCGTATTTTTAAGAGAGCATTGTATTTTTTGATAAAGGCTTTGTTTTATAAGGTGATACCCTCTGCAATCATCATATAAGCTTAAAGACACAAATTTGATTCCTGATGAAATCTACAACAAAATTGCAATTGAATTATCCACTAAATGTTCAGCACCTGCCTTCTTTCACCGCATGCCAGTATGGACAACCTTTCATTCATATACTTAAACTGTGTTTATAACCTCCCATAGGTGTTCTGAAGATACCACAAAAGGCTGATAATTAGTTTACATGCTACAGCTTTTCTTGGAACTCTATAGTTGCACACTGGCTGTTTGCAGAGTTCTTGTTTGTCACTGCCAGGCACCACCACATCTGCCTTTATACTTGCTGGGCTCTGCCTGCTATTATGATATCCAGGTGCTTTTTAACATAAAAATACCTTGATTTTAAATAGATTAGGGGAAAACATTTTGATCAAAAGATGAAGTTTTTAATTGTACTTTCAATGAAATAAGTTAATCTGAAGCATGAAATAGCCCCAGTCTTCAGAAACTCCATTTCCTATGACGGGACATCTCCCAGAAGCAAATCTTCCATCACTGTTTGTGATCTGTTCCAGACAAAGTCCCAAAGAATTCAGTGGAAGCTCATCTTCATTGACTCTAAGGTTTGTTCTCCATGACTTGACAATGTGGATGATCAAACTATCAGAGACGTCTGAGGAAACACACACATTTGCTGTGGCAGAATGGCAAAAGCAAGACATATTAACACCCACACTGCCACTGCTGTGCACTAAACAACCCAGCAGAGAAGACTCTTAAACAAGAGGGATTTTTCTTTGGACATTTCACTTGTCTCAGATAATATTATTTATTTGTCTTAGATAACATTTTCTCAGAGCATATGACTCTTTTTTCTTTTTTGTAATGGTCATTACCACAACAGTACCTCTGCAAGAAAAAGATGTGGTAAGAAAAAAGACACTTAAAAATTTGATTTCTTCAGAAATTTGGTGTTCTCCAGAACTGATGTGGATTTGTTGGTTTGGTTTTTTTAACTGGCCTTGAAGAAGCAATGCTACATGCATTTCGGCTGGTTAGAAAAACCAAGCAAGAATGACTGCCAGGTATTTGAAATGCTTTCCCATCTTTTCCATTACACCAAGATGAATATTGCCCTCTGCTATAAACACAGGGCCTGTTCACATTAGCATCAAAGTTAGAGGCAAATTTCCCATTGACTTTAACAGTGGAACACAAGGCCCTTACAAAACAGACAGGGCACCTTTGTATTTCTTACTGAATAAGAAAAAGAAAAACCTGAGTACCAAAGTCTTTGATCAAAAAGAAAATAAACACATCTTATGGGCTTTTTAATAACTTTTTCCCCAATAAAAAGAGTAAAGTTGGTCTGAAATTATTATACCTGTTTTAACAGAAAGCATATTTTCTTTCGAGCCAGGCATTATATCATTCCACCTATGAACTCAGAGATGTAATATAAAGTAATAAAGAGGAAATACAATATAAAGTAAGATTCAGACATATTAAATTGCTTAATGAAAACACAAGGGGAAAAGAGTGAGTAGAAAATATGGTTTCTTTTATTGAGAAAAATCTCCTTTCAAATGCTTAATCAATAATAAGGTTCATATTTCCTGACATTTTTTACATTTTTTAGAAAATTATTAAATATCTTTTATGAATATAGATTGTCATTTTTTCTGCAGCCTGTTCTGGCAGCATCCTGGATAGATTGTTCTCTGCTTAATCTGGTTCCCTTATGCCCCTGATTGTTCTAAGCAGCGTATTTCATAGTTTCATTTCAGATCATTCTTGTCACTGAATTCTATCCAGTAAATGTAAATACGTACTTACAAATGCACCTGGGGAAAAGGAAATCCTGCAGGATCATGTTGCTGGTAATTTGGAGACAAGTCAAATTAACACTTGTTAACATTTAACATTTTTATGGTCTTGTATTGCAGAGCTATAGATTGAGGCTATAAGAGTATTGTAGTCAAACTACTAATATTCCTGTTTCCATATTCTTTGACCCTAATCCACTGTCTACAGGCTATTAAATATCTGGAATCTAGTGACCAGGACAATACCCTCTGGGGAAGAGGTGGTAGGCACAGATGGGGAAAGCTGCAGGCAGCTCTCAGCCACATGAAGATGTCAGAAAGTTTGACCACTCCCGGACTGGCCCATTTCTTCTCTATTTTTTATATGACCTGATGTCAAGACAGCAATCCCTACACGTATGTGAGAATTGATGTTTTGGACAGCAGGCGCCCAAAAAATGAGACCAGGGACAGTAGACACAGTCAGGAACTTGTGGAAGATAGAGGTCCTTCTGGACTGGCACCTGATGTCCAGCTGGAAGGCTTCCAGCACGGCATCTATGCTTAGGTTGTACTTATTCTTTGTCAACTGGTCCCAAACTGAGATTAAAAAAAAGGCTTTCATGATGACAACAGGCTCTACAGGGTGTGTGATCTGCAAATAGCCAGACCTCCACATTACCCCACCCCAAACCACTGGGGATGTAAGCCCAAAACTCCCCCTCCCTGGATGATACCCCACGGGTGTCACTTGAGAGGTTACTAAAAATGAGTGAATATCATCTTTAACTGCACTTCATAAATAAGAGGTGGGAAAATAACAGTGTACCAAGTGCAGTATCTGGCTTGAGCCAGACCTGTGGCTGAGCAGCAGGCAGGTCAGGGTGCTGGAGCCCTCCACATACTACACATGTCATGGAACACCAGCTGCAGGGTAGGAGCAGCCCCTGGAGATGCTTTGGGTGGTTGTGCTGGGGTGAGGGAAGTCACAGAGGGGGGTCAGGCAGAGAGAGAGCAACACACCATAGTGTATTGAAGTCATTTTATTTACATATTTGAGTTAAATTTGGCTATTTTCTGAGTATCACTACAGGCAGTGTGTACATATCACCTGGAGCATCATCTCCTTCCATTATAAACTTCTAATAATGGTTTATATACAGAAATGCGGTCAAGCTAGAAATAAGCTGTCACACAAAATGCTGACATCTCTAAATATCAAGAGTATCTGAGAGATATTTTTTCCTCATTAAAAATATTGCATTTGTTTTTCTCAGAGGAAATAGAAACCACAAGAAAAATCAACATTACATTACCTAATTTTTCTCATTTTCATTTTTAATTCCCACGGTATGGAGCTGAGACAGCTCTGCTCCTTTGCACTGAGTGCCATGACAACCAACAGACCCATCAGGTATCTGCATTGCCATTCTGTGTTACCTGGGGAAAAATGAACACACCAAATGCTCAAACTCTTTTTAAACCTATTAAATATAAATAACTAATATGATTTGACCTAGATAGCTGAATGTAATGTACCATAACATCCCAATATAAAAAAAGACCCTAAGTGTAAAAGCTTTCATAAACATTATGGAGACTAAGTAAAGTTGCTACAATGACTTCATCAGTTGAATTATAAGTTTTCCTCCAACAAAATGCTTTCAACATCTAAAATATGAACACAGCGTTCACGACCTTAGGTACAAATTCTACACTATAAATGCAAAATTCCTTTAACAGTGTAATTAAACTACTTCGAACATGTACACTTTTATAAACTACAGACATCACAGATCTGGATAATGCTATCCCCAGACAAAAAATATATTTTAAGTTGCCCTTAGAGATCTAGCTTTTGCTCCTTATTGGAATCTAAAGCACAGAAATAAAATACCACAGCTTTTAGCAGTATTCATCTATGGAGATACATACACAGTCAAACACAAATAAGCAAAATGAAGATATATTAATTTCTTGCCACTAGCCATTACACAAACACCACTTATGAATAGGTGTATCCAATTCAACTGTCAGTCTTGTGTTTCTCTTTCATCTTGCAATTAATCCACATATGCCAGAAATTCCGTGTGATACCAATGTCCAGTGCACCTTTAATGTGCAAACACCAACAATATATCCAATTTTACTTCTTGCCCTTAGAAATTATGCTATAATTTTCAAAGATATTTTATTTAGATGCCCTAGTATTTTCCCTAAGAACCACCATCATCGTTCTGGCAGTTGGCTTTTGCAAGAGAATGTAAGATTCTCATCTGAAAAATGACAGAGAGCTGTAAGACCAAGCTCAGGCTCTTCAGCTGATGCAAAGTATTCATTTAATTAGCACATCTTTATCTCTGCCAAATTTAAATGAATGCATTTCTTGTTAATAGAGGTAAAAGACCTAGCACTTGCACCCTTGACCAGTAACTGCTTTAAAGAGGAAGGGCTTAGAGTTCTCTGGCTGATCTTAACTTTAATCAGTTTAATTCTTTGGTTCTCTAATCAGTATTATTGTATTATCTCATTCTACTGAAGTTTTCCGCTCAAACATTTCTCCAGTCTTCTTCCCTCATATCATCAAATTCCAAAAGTCTTTATTTTGGATTTGATTTTTTTTTCCCTTAAATGTCTCCCTAAACACTTAATTGCTTTTTCAGTTCCCCAGATAACATCCAGGGACATTCAAGCATTAATGGCTTTTCTTCCAGCTACTGACCAGCCATATAAATCTGCTCACACACCACAACTCTTTTCATGAAAATTGGGTTCAACTCTGTCCAAACTTCAATATAAAATCTGTTCAAAATCTGCTGATTTAAACCAGTGTGCCATAAAAAACACAGTTGCCAATGCAAACCGACCACCTTTGTGACCCTAATGTTTTGACACATTTGAATCTGTCAGGAAGTTCCAAACAAATGAATTTCATTTGTAGCTGGGAGACAAATAAAATTATTTTGGGCGGAGGTTTCCCCATAAACTAATTCCATTAGCCTCAGCTCTGCCTTTCATCTGGTACCACATCCATTTATCTTCTGCTCAGAAACAGGAAGAGCAGGCTACTTCTTCTGCCATCCCTGATTCAGACCACATGAGCCCCAGCAAAAAGGTACAAGTTGGCTTGAGCCCACAGGAGCTGGCAAAATCAGACCAAGCTACTCTCGCAGAAGTGCAGCAGAAAGAAGGACTGTAGGAAAATACAACTAAACTGCTTGTACATGTTGTCCTTTATGGAATATTCTACAATCTATTAAGTTCTTATTCCTCTCCTTCATGACAATCTAAGGGGAAAAAAAAGATAAATCTTTAGTTAACATGTGAAGTCATCTCAATTATTCATTTTTAGGACTTTTTATTTGTTTGTTTGTTTACAGCTGTTGCAAGAGAATTTCTTTCAGTGCCTGGCTGCAGTTTCCAACAGAAAATGTCATAAGTGGAATCAACTACGTACTAACCAGTACGTATTAACTGCGTACTAACCAGGTACGCAGAGCTGCACTATAGAAAACTATGTTATCTGGTCATCCCCTGCATGTTAACCCATATTTGTCCAGTATATTTGCCCCTATATGACCAGTATTAACTGCACTCGACTATTTATGAAATATATGTACATTTCTATGCGCAGGAACAGAAGTGTGAGAAGCGTGTTTTCAGCAAGTGAAGAACTTTAACTGAATGATGCACAAGACCATTAGCCAGAGCCCTCGGGGAGCCAAACCAAATATATCATTGCTCATACAAGAAGAAGCAGGCAAAGAGGATAGAAAATGTAAAAGTTTACAAACTACAGGACTATGGTCTGACATTGCAGAACATAATAAGCAAAAGCAAACAAGGACAATAAGTGATGTCACTGGTAGAGAAATCAGCTGAATTACATGCATAGGCAGAGGTACACAGTTCTGGGAATTCTGTATTTTGGAACTAACAGCTAACTATTTTTGCTGAACCAGTGATTACCAGCTCTGGAATGGTGTACCCTTTACAGGCAGGTAATATTGCTGAAAACCAATTTTGGGTTTCAACTGAGGGTGTTGGCAAAAACCAGTGGAAAATCTGATATGTGGGTAATGTAGGCAGATCCATTCTGGTCACCAGCAATGTGTAGCCAGACCATAGAGCTTCAGCTTTGCATATCTCTACAACAAATTCCTTCTGGGTTCTTCAGCACCCAGCAAAATACTTGCTTCTCCTTCTTGCGCACAGTGCTAAAGTTACAAACAGAAGTTCCTTTAATTTATTCAGTATGCTGGCCCCTTTCCTACATTGTGGTTGCACTGGATTGCCCTAAGCCCAGGTTCACTCTGCATTTCATAGAATCAGAGAATCATTAAGGTTGGAAAAGACCTTCAAGATCATTGAGTCCAACCTTTGACTGAGCCACCACCATGTCTGCTGAACCACAGCTCATTCCAATGCCGAACCACCCTTTCAGTGAAGAAATTCTTCCTGATGTCCAACCTGAAAATACCCTGGTGCAGCTTGAGGTCGCTTCCTTTTGTCCTGTTGCTAATAGCCTAGGAGATGAGACTGAACCCCGCGGCTACAACCTCCAGGTGGTTCTAGAGAGTGATAAGGCCTCCCCTGAGCCTCCTTTTCTCCAGGCTAAAGAATCCCAGATTCCTCAGCCACTCCTCATAGGACTTCCTCAACTTGTCAGCAATGAGAGTTAGGCCAGTATCTGAGCCCTGTTTCACGCTGCTCTTTTAGATCGGAAGACCATATGAGGATTGTGTGAAAATGTAATAAAATGAGTAACTCATCACCTTCCTTTGGACACACAAAACTGGACTTTTGATTGGTGCAATAACAGGGAGATAACAGGTGCAATAACAGGGAGAGGGCTCACTGCTTCAGTGAGCAAGAAGTCCTGAGCCATGTTTGTGGAAGCATGGGATAGACATGCCACCCAAGCTTCTCAAACCTTTCAGTCCCAGGTGAACATTGTAGGAATCCAAGACCCTGTTGTGCCCTGTTTGCATTTCAAACACCAATCATATGTATCCCACTCCCTTTCTTCAGAGACTGCAGCCCACAGGAAAACAAGATATAGACAGAGCTGTTTTCTTGCATCACAGTGCCACCAGTGTTAAAGCTTCTCTGTCTCTCACCTTCAGCAAAATCTTCAGTCTATCAGTGAGAATCCTTGCTTGGGGTTCAAATAAGGGAGAAAGGAGGCTTGGTATGGTATTTGCTATATATAATGTATGTGTGAGTCAATTTCTACTGCATTTAAGGGCACAGAATTGGGCATCTGAATTTTCCTCTTCCCTCTATCCCCTCTATCAGCCCAATGTTGCTTTTAAACATGTTATTTTCTGGCTTTTTTCCCCCTTCATTTTCATTTTCACTGTCGTTCTCTCTGTCACAAGAATCAGTAGATACTAATACATGGGCAGGGGTGTCTGCCTTGCAATAACTTTTGGAGACACAGACACGGTTTATTAATTTGTCGTATATCTTTGAATCTTTGGCTGATTCTTTTCCCCTTTGCTCTCTTAGGTACCTTCCAGGGCCTCATGCTGGACAGCACTGAAAGGCTATAATGCACATCTTTGTTTTACTTAAATCAAGTGGTCAGGAAAAAGTTTTCTGTTTATACAAATATAAAATCAACTTTGCTAAGTATTACACTCACTTGTACCATGTCTAGGAATAACAAAACTTGCTTCTTGGTTTGTCAGACAGATATATGTAAAAATATTCCTGCTCAAAAATTCAACAACCAAAACCATTGTGAAAATGAGTTTTGCCACGTGGAAAATGGAAGATTGCTAGTTTCCCAGTGACTGTCAGTTCCTTCTCCTAAACCTGGAAGATGACAACAGAAATGCTGAAAAACTATTTACAGTCTCATTTACAGTATTTTATTCTGTCTTATAGCACAATGCAGTTAGAAGCAGGGACACACACAATTCTATAACCTTCTCACATGATAAAACAGATGGACTGAGAAAGCAAAAATCAAAGAACAAATGTTACAGGAGTTTCACCTAGTATTTCACAAGCAACAGTTTCTGACATTTAGACGTATGGCCACACTTCCCACCACAAATGTCTGTGTAAATGAAATCAGCTTATACCAGGAACCACCGACCAAGAACACCTGCTACTCCTAATAGCAACTGCCTGTTGTATACCTTGTTTACTGACCTATTCCATAAGCTGCTTTGTTTATGTGAAAAAAACACCAAGATCATTCTTCCACAGTCACTAACACATAGACAACAAAAATCTTGTTCCTAAAAACATGTTATATAAAACACTGGTTTGCTTTTTCAGCTCTGTCTGCCAAAATCTGTGCCTACTGTAAGGGTACAGGATCAGGCAGACTTGTCAGTACTGCAGTCTGTGAGAATGAATACTGTCAACTTCTGAGCTGCCATCAGCAACAATAAAGGACAAAGAGTGACAACAACCCTTACACATAAATACTAGTTTTATTTTTGCTGAAATCAAGGACTTCTTGTTTCATGGTATCTTTACAGACTACACTTCATATGCATTACATTAAAGGAAACAGTTACAAAGCAAGAATATTGTTACACTCCTTTTTATAGGTATATTAGAAATTGCGCAAAAGGAAAGGAAAATACTTTTTTAGTAGACCATGGAGACAGTATTGCACTTCAAGAGAATAAATAGTCCAGACTGACGCAGCATTCAAAAATCTTTCCTCTGCACAATCACGGGTTTTATTTAGACATTCAGAGTAAGGAATATTCTGCTGTAAGAGACATAGATGCCATTTGTTACTGGGAGAAGAGTCTTTCATGAATGCTTGTATAAGACAGCTTTATGTGTCTCCAACATATCATTTACCTGATTTCCCATAAATACATTGCTGTTTCAACTGCCTTGAAAACAGTAACAAAACCAATGGCACAGTCAGTCAGTCATGAAAATACATGTGTTACTGCCTCACAAGTAGCTCAAAGCTGAAATTTCTATTAGAAGAAAAAATAATTAAGCAATAGATTGGAATTGCTCATTTTAACTCTGACTAACTCTTCACAAATAGTACAAAAATTCTCTTGTGATTTGGAAATCACATTTTAAGTGAATGAAAAAGGTGATGAAACACTACAAGGAAACAGTGAGGCAGACACGTCTTTTTACATGATAGGAGAGTATTTATACTATGTCATTATCATTTGAGAAAGAGATATTATCTGATGTATCAGTTTTGATAAGGAGGAGAGAGATGATTCTTCCTGCAGTGACTAGATAACATAGATATCCACAGATTTTTCTTAACTTTCAGCTACAAATACACTTGCATGTTTTCTCCTAATAGCTGGTGATACAATTTATAAGCTTCACTTCAGAAAGAGCAAATCTGATATCCCCAGTAAATGTTTGGGAATTTTGTAGTGTTAATGACATAATGTATTATAACAAAGGTGACCTAGAGGCACTGCAGCAGCAGGATGTGCACAGGATGTGCACAGTCTCCGGCATGCGCAGGTGCCAAAGAGAAGGAGAAGCACAAAAATCCTTTCCCTTTTGCATGTTCACATCATTTCCATTTCCTGAAAGACAGGATTAGGTACATGTCAGTTATACCAGGTCCTACAATGTAGGGAAAGGAAAAGGGTCCTTTAGCTATGGCAGTAATGGGAGATTCTTTATAGTTTTCTTAGAGATTTGGAAGAGCAGTCTTGCAACTGAGGTCGAGGTTGCAAGAGAGGTTACTACAAGTTTCCAACTTTTAAGCAGTGAGGACTTATGAGAAATGGAGAAGAATTTTCTTATTCTCTCTCAAAATAAAATTCACCTGGGAGGCCTTTGGAGACTCTAGTGCTTCACTTCTTTAATACAGCTAGAAGTATTCCGTCTTGTTTCTACAGGGTGAAGAGGAATAGATAAAGATAACATGCACAGATCCTTTACATCTTAAGTTATTTAGAACAGATGAATTTGAAGTTTCCTTATTCATCCTCAGAGGAATTGTCTAAGGAGTTCAATATGCACAGTTATGTATTTTTAAGCAAAAAACTTAAAATTATATCAGTAGCCTACAAGCGGATGAGTGTTGTATGTCCTGTTGATATAAAAGCCCATTCAAATAACTGTGTTTCGGCCTTTGGGGATGGCAGGAAGGGAGGCTTTAGTTGATGAACTGCACAGTTACCACTGAGGAATCCCTGCCCACATCTCTAGCAATATAATTTTCATGTTCTTTCTTCAGCACACAGCAGCATGGTCATTAGAGAATATAAGAAAGAGTTTCCCAAAGCTTAATAGGCTTCCGCTTTCTACATCTATCAGCACCTTGTCCACAGTAAGCCTTTGTACTTGACTATGAACCTACAACTGTGGGTTTGATCTATTTAGTTGAGGTTTTCTAGTTTTCCCCTTTCATGTCCCAGGAGGATGCTTTGAAAGTCCTACCCTCTAAAACATCACCTGGAGTTCAAAACTCAAGAGTTTTCACTTGGTGCTTAATTTTTCCTTTTCACTTTCTCCACCAGAACCTCGCTTCCCACCAGGCAAGGCTGACAAGTCCATCATCATGCATATGTATTATACTCAGCTGAATTGTGTCTTTGGCAATCAGACTGTGGAAATAAAAGGTATGGCCTAAAGAGGATTCTGCTTTGGTTCTTATTTACTTGTAAAGTAGAAAAGAGGGAAAGGGATGATTCTTCTCTCTTTGAAGGAGACAAAAAAAAAAAGTGTGGAAATTCTGTATCTACCAATCTGATAACTTTTTTTAAGAAAGACTGTTCTGCAACACATCCATGTAACCTAACTATACAATTGGCTTTATCATTTTATGTGTATTTCTTTCTTCCCAATGGCAAGCTAATCACTGCACTTTGCAGTTATGCAAAGCAACTTCTTGGACAAATTTTGCTTTAGAGTTTTACCAAATTATAGCCATGTTTTAATAAGTCCACGATCCAACAGACAACAAAGTAAACAGGAAAAGCTCTGCTGGAGCTAGATTCTCTCTGGGCTTTTCAGCTGTTTCAGTATGTAAAATGATTAGTACATGCGTACATATTCATGCACAGGGGAGAACAAGTTCAGATTTAACTGTCCATATGCATATGTGCACACCACAGTACCTAATTTGTTGTTAATAAAAAAAGCTAATAAACAAGGCTTTGTGAGTTTACTTTTCCTTAGAAAGGCTCAATAGACACAAGTGCTGGCTTTCTCCTAATCTGCTCTCAGCAAATAACCTCAACATAACTTATTCTACCCACTGAAAACTTTCACTGTTTATCAGTTTAAAATTGATTGCTCTTTTCTTGTTTACTGTTGCAATAACAGGTCTGCAGCTGAAAGAAAAGAGCTTTATTCTTATAAATAAAAGAAGCACAGTCATATTCATGTTAAGATATTTCCCTCGTATTGTAGAGTCATAAAAATGGAGAAGGAAACTGTTGGAGGGAGGGCTTGCCACTCTGCAAATTTCTATTAAATGGATGAAACAATTTCAGGGAGTATGAATACCCAGTTCTGGCAGTTGCTGCCTGCTTTTATTCCACTTATATGTTACTGAATAAAACTGTCTTCCACTACATCTGCATCTTTAACTGTCCTGGTTAAGCAGTATCCTGCTGGCTGTAACAATAGGTTTTGCTGAAGTCATTGATAGCTCAAGGTGTTCAACATGTCACTTAGACTCTGATCCAAAATATATCAAGATAACTGATGCATTCCTTTTACCAGAGTACATTGCATATCGGTCACCTGGGCAGGCCCTTTTTCCACCAGGTGTTCTGTAACACTCTACGCCATTTGCACACTTGGCTGTTCAGAAACCATGGTGTTGACATGTGTCTAGGAAATTCCCTTATACCCAAGGTCTACACAACTGCATGCTGCTGGCTAAGGCCATGCACCCTTAAAGTCAAAGATGACCCTTCTAGTAATATCAAGGGGAGCAGGAATGGATCCTTCAGTCAGCATACCATGACCCACAAAGCCAACACAATCTGTGAGCTGCTAAAGTTGAAAACTGCAGAGAAAAAAAAAGGTATGTGTTACATGTGCTGGGACAGCCACAAAAAAATTTCACCTACTCAAGTGAGTTCCCTCCAGATATCCTTCTCCAAAAATATATCTTCTACTCTTTGTGAACTTCTCTAGATATCTGGTTTATCTAAACTTGCTGCTGATAAAACAGCAGCATAACATACTGTTAAGCATTGATGCTAATTTTACAGGAGTCCAGCAGGGGTCATATGAGGGACAGCAACTTTTTTTTTTGATACCCTTTTTCCTCCATTCCCTCCATTCTCCAGGGGCCACATAGCCACAGAGGAAAAAGATAAGAGTCAGAATAGCTGCAAGAAGCCTGGCTTATCCCCTGGGCTGCCATCCATGATGCAGAGTGGTCAAAAGCAATTGTACAAGCGACTTGTCTCTAATGATACCAGCCCAGAACCTCAGGGACAAGCCATTCCACAAGGACATGTTGGTCTAGCAAAGTACCTTGTCTCGTACTCCATCTGTGTAATCTTTTCCCCACAGTGAAATACAACAGGGCTGAGCTGAGCTTACTTCCTCACCCATTGGGAACTCCTGACTATTGAATGTCTAATGTCACAATTCTAACACTGTGGAAAAGGTGTTTGATACTTAAAAAGTCTTCCCAAAAGTATTTGATTAAGTAGGTCAGTCTCTTGCCTAGACAACACAGTTCCTTCACTTTACTACAGAGCAGCTGTTAGACTGCACTATCAAGCAGTGTTTTACCATGTAAGCAATTTGCCTGCACTAAGGTGACAAATAAATACATGTGGCCTTTAAATGTTTATCTCTGGCCTTTTACATCATTCGTTTGGCCTTCCAAGTCCAAGCTGCCACCCAGTCTCAACTCCCACTGAGTTCACCTGAGCTGAGGATCACCAGCATCTGTCTTACAAGAGAGAGACAGTGCAAATCATCCTTAGACCCTTTGTATAACCCTTTTCCTTTTTTGTTGCCTGTGTCTTCTGGCCTATCTGTTTTTAAAGCAATACCTCTGAAGGGAAGTGAAGGTTTTCTATTATATTTTGCCTCTGCCCAACTACCACTTTACTGCATAACCTCTATTTTGCTGCATTCTCCAGCAGTCCATAACAGTTAGTTAAAAAAGAAAGTTCCTCTCTCTACAATCCAGGAGGTTGACATTAGTTTTGATTCCCTTTCCCAGATCTTAGGATTTAATCATCAAACTTCTACAGAAGGCCTACCCCATAGAACTTCAGTCCCAAACACTGAGGCTTAAGTTTGCTTTGAAACATCAAGTGCATTTATTTTATATTTATATTATTTTGGTGTCATATCTTTTCATTCTAATAATCACTTGGTTCAGTTTTCTGCACTGTATATATTTTCTTTTGTTCCCATCACCCAAGTAGCTGTTTAATGGTTAGCTATAAATTTGCATTTGTTTGATCTCAGTGTCTTTCTGCCTAAAGAATTAGTGATGCTTTTGATAATATATACTCCAAAGTTATATTGTTTTGAAAAACTCTTTTGACCTACTTGTTTCCATTATGTCTGAGGTTTCTGTCAATGTGATTTCTCTTTATCATTTTTCTTCGCTTCCCTTTACCAAAGCCTGATTTTCTTCTAACAACCTATTTCAATTCAGTAAAACTCTTTTTATTTTTTAATTTTCTTAGGTTATTGAAGTCCCCAGATTCCAAAAACATTAATATTACATTTTGTCAAATAGAAGAAAGTTCAGTAGATTTAAACAGAACCAGACTGAATAATGTTACCTATGTAATGTACTTTTTCCTTTACTTTGAAAAATTCAGCAACTGTGGATGAAATTCTTGTTCCTGTGATAGGTTGAAATGAAAATTAAAGTAAGTCTTATTTCATTAGATATTAAATAGAAAACTCTTTGTCACTTAAAAAAAAAATAATCTCATTATATAAGCAACATGCAGACACTCCTGATCCATCTAGTAGGAATTTTACTTTAGAAAAACCGCAATCTTGCAATCCAATCTGAAGAGCCCTTTCACTTCCACTGAAAGCCAGTGAATCTATTAAGCACTAGGCTTATAAAGGTGTTCTGGCACTTAAAATACAGAGAGGAGCATAGTAAGATCTTAAAAAATCTAAAGAAAGTGAATTCCCACCGAAGTAATCTCATTCCAGTTCATTTCTGTGTCTATAACACAGCCCATTAGATTTTAAATGAAATAAGGCTATAAAATTGAAACATAATTTTAGTTTACAAAAAAAATAAATAATCCAAGAATTGAGATTTCTCTCCCATGGAAAAGGATGCTTTGGGTAGTGCTTGGGTCATTTGTTCTAAAGGACCAGTGAATCTGGGAGAAAATTATTCTTCTCTATGAACTCTGTCACACATTCAGAGATGTGCTGGGTACTGTATCATTGTTTCTGCTTCCTAACAATACCAACTGCATATGCTCACAAACAGGTGAAAGGCCTAATTTCACATCTGCATATACAATCTTTGCACCATTAGAGAACCAAGGTTGTGATTGCTAATTTCAGTTTTTTAAAAAGAGACTACTAAACTCAGAACTGGTATTTGCAGTATGAATGAAGTGCTCCTTAGAATTAAAATATATTTGATTGTTTGTTTATATATGGCACCATCTATTCTAACTAGAAAAACTATAAACAGTTATGAAATTATAAACTATTAAAAATTATCACTTACCAAATACAGGTTTCTGTAAATACCACAGTGACTTTTTCTTGGAAAGAACAAATGTTTAGGAAATGACTGCAAACTAAACTGACAAATACAGACACTGAATAAGAACTCCTGAGTCATCTCAAACTAATTTTGCAAATCACTGTGTAATTTACAGAGCACATTTATGAAGTTGCTAAATTAGCATTCCAGGATATCACTGGAAATGTCCTTTCCTCTAACATTACTCTCAGCATTAGCTCAAATGCCTTTAGCAAGAGGAAACCTACCCCGCAGACACAGGTGTACCGGCAACAGAGACACCGGCCATGCAGCTGAGAACTGAGCAAGCTCAGCAGCTCTTCACTAAAGCACAGCCTGGATGTGTAATTGTTAATGTGCCAGAGGGCAAGGTCTGGTTAATTTTATAAGTTCTTGGTATCTACACTAAAACAAATAAAGAGAATCATTTAAGAAAATAAGGATGGCATAACACGGTGTTACGGCATAACACCGCTATGCTTCTACAATTATTTTGAACATTTATCATTTAATATTATGAGTTAAGGAGGGAAAAGGTCAGAAATTGTTATCACAAACTGTCTTAGAGGGGAAACTGATTACAAACATTTGAGAATTGTTCTTTCCTAACAAGAGAATTTTATCCATACAAATTATTGCAATTAAATATTCATTATCTCTCCCCACAACTGATGAACAAGTTAAAACTGCAATGGTTAAGGCTATGAAGAATTGGCCACTCCATTCTCATATGGACTCTTACTACCTCTTTATAACTGATTAAGAATGTTTTCTGATTTATACTTTAAAAAAAAGTTTAAACCGCTTGACAAATATTCCATTGTTCTTATACAGCTCAGTGCTGCCACTTGTTTGGAAAAATGAAAGGTAAGTTGAAAAATGCACCTTTTCTATTTTCATCTCTAATTGAATTCTCTCTTGACCCCCTTATTCCCCATGGCTGTATTTCAGGTTTTGATGATAAGAAAAAGAATTTTGTATTTGGATAATACAATTTTCTCACTTGCCTTCAGCGACCTTCAGCTCAATTTCCTCTCCCTAGAGACACTGTATATTATAGAATTGAATCAAAATCCTTATTCATAGAAAAAAAGTTCCAATTTAATCTGAATATTCAGCATTTTACACTGGTCAGGGTGATGGATGGCAAATTGAAATGCTTTTGGTTCAGGTAATCAAATGGTAGAATTCAGACTTGTATTGAAAAAAATAATGAAGTCTATTCAATATTCTCATAAGGTGCAAAAAATGCACATTACCTGGTAGAACTGAGGCTTTTTCTTATTACCTAAAAAATAACATCTCCACTGCAAAAAGTATAGTAAAACATTAAGAATTTATGTGAGTTAGAACACGTGAAAAGCAGCCACCTTTGGGGGAAAATGCAGGTATCTTCCTAAGAATGCTCAAGCGAACAAGTACAAAACCGGGGGGAAAACACAACTATTCCCAGTATGTACCTGCAGTGTTCAATGGGGGCTTACCGAAGCCTTTCAATATGTTTTTAAATGCTTTTAGAGAAAGAAATACAGCCCTTTTAATCACTTCAAGTGGTTTGATATACTGAACTACTGTAATGCTTCATTTCCATCCCCAAAAGTTTTGTGAAGTAAAGTCACCAGGTATCTCATTATTTCCCAAGGACTACCGATTTCATTTTGGAAAACCATCTTGCTACTTCTGAAGTTCAACTCCAAAACAACAATTGATTTGAACAACTTCAGCTTGGTACCACCCTATTGATGCAACTTGATTGGACATTTGGACTTGGACAAGATGCCTCCAGGAAAACAAGAGGATAATGATGTTGCATAAATATAGTTTGGTTTAAAAATTCCATCAATAGTTATTTTCTTTCCTTCTAGAGATGCATGGAGTTATGTTGTTTGGTTTCCAAGTACTCTATTCCAGTTATTTCTTTTCTTTTATCTGGCATATTTCAGCCACAAGGAATGCCAAATTGGCACCACTAGCATTTAATTATAAATGTAATTGCAGCAACCTAAATGTTAAGGCACTGTGTTAAACATTAGGTCCTAGACTGCCCCTACTGGTTGTACTACAGCTTGTGCAAACAGAGAAGCCTCCTCCATGTTTTTCTCTCTCACTCCACACAATGTGCACCTGGTGCCCAGGCGTTAGTTATCCAGGCCAGGAAGATGAGGGGAATTTCTGTTCAGAGAAACTTCCCCAAACCTGGCAGACATGAGGTGGCCTTCACAACTGGGGAAGAACATTTTTCATCATTTTTCCTTCCTCCAGATCACAAGCAGCTCACAGGAACAGCACTCGAGCTTCCTCTGTGGAAACAGAGAGCTCTGCACAATGCTGGACACACTCACAGGGCTTTTATTTTCCCTAAGTAACCTGTCAATGGAGTTTCCCATAACAGCATGTTCAGTTTCACAGCCACAGGGTAAAGATGGAGTGTGAAGCACATGGAAAAATCATGCACAGAAACTCTCAGGAGCAGGGTAAGTGCTCAGATTATCAAGGATAATAGCTACATTAAAAATACTTACAATTAGAAGCTCTTAATATTGCACTAACTCTTCCAAATTAAGAAACATTGGCAGGAAGTGGTGAATGCTAGCAAGAACAGTAACTTGTGATCCACAGCATAGTTATGGGAGAAGAGCTGAACCTAGGGAGACACACAAATATATTCATTTCAGTTAAGTCCCAGATTAAAAAGAATAATAAAAATTGCATTTTTTCAACCTTCCTTGCAAAAGCAATTTAGGAACCAAACATTACATGCAATGCTGTATGGTATGAAGGTGGTTATGCAATGGAAGCCACTAAAAGCTACACCGATGAATACGAAAATAAAGCCCAATTACCATTCCCAGATCCTTTACCTCCTCAGGACTTGCAGGAATAGAAGTCATTAAAATGCAATATTTTATAGGTTAAAGTGAATCAAATATCAAATAGATACACAAAGTCTGGGGTGTTTTACATAATCAGAAACACAAAAATGAGCTTAAGATGTCATAGAACAGGATTTAAGGATGTGATTTTGAAGTAATTAAAGTAGAAGCTTGACCTCTGTCCTGAAGAGGATGGGAAACAAGTGCATAGTTTTGATTAACCTATCAGCTGCATTTCAAGGTCTAGAACACTTAGTGATATTTGCTGCATGCGCTTATTTCTGCTGAGAGTTATTTGGAATTTCTTTTGTGAGCAACTGTGTGGGAATATAAAAAGTATAAGACACGTGACAGGAATTTGTGCAGCTCTGTACCAAAGAAAATTAGAAAAATATTCTAATTTTGTTGAAAAGTTGCATTCCTATCTTGATCCTTCCAGAAAAGCTCTTAGAACCAGTCCCTGTAGAAGGGCTAAGTATAGAGTTAGGACAGTAAAGGTATGTGAGGAGGTGCTCAAAAGCCAGAAATGGCAGCATTAAAATACTAATACAAGCTGGTTTTATTTTACCAGGGGGACTATTCCCAAAGGCCGTATTAGCCTGTGGGCACTAAGCCTCACAGGGGAACTTTCACAACCAAGGGATACCAACAGGCTCTTCTGGAGGCGGGTCAGATCAGGAACCAAGGTCCAGCCCAGAGAAGCCTGCATCACCCAGATAAATTTAGCCCTTGTGAATGCTCCTCATACATCCAAATTATATCCTTTAGCTGCAATTATTTTCCCCAGGATCATGTGGAATATTATGCAAGCTTTGTCTTCTTCCAGCTTGCATTTTTCTCATTTCCGTAATAGTCCACTATTGGATCTATACCTTGGCAGTTGCTGGCTGCTGTCACATTCACTTCCCTTTTCAGCTAATAATATTAAAAGCTAAACATTAATTACAGGGACTATTTCTCTAACCTTGTCTGTGGGACAGAATATTTAGTTGGGAACAGTATAGTCTGTCACAGCTGCAGTCTATTTGATAAGTGCTTCTTAAAAGCCAGACTACTTGTCTGCTGGGACCCCTGTCACTGACAACTGGAGGAGCTGGGGGCTTTTAAAAGAGCAACATGGCTCAAGGCAGCCATTTGTTAGTGCACCTCCAGTGCTTTCCTCAGAGCAATGGACAAACATCGTTTGTGCAAAATACTATGTCCCAGCATTCCAGGGGTGTTTGTTCTTCCTCTGTAGGCTCACCCCAGTGGGCGTGGAGGGGAGCAGACGTTCCCATGTTAGCTGGCACACCACATGTGAGCTGCTGATACGCTGTGCCTTGTTCGCTGCGAATGTACACCAGCTTGGGTAGCAATTTAATAAAGCAGCTGAAGCTAATGCCATTTTTTGGCACCACATGAAAGAGTTTGTTGCAGGGTCACATATACGCATATAAGGGGTCATGTACCAGCAAATTTTCAGGAAATAGTAGACATGCACATTATTAGACTGAATTGCTGTCTGGCTCCAACATCTAAAATATGTAACCAACCAGCTCTTATCCTAAGTCTCAGCGCTCTGATGCACTCAAATCAGAAAAACATGTAGGTTTTTTGTGTCTTAAAGGAAGTTTCTAAAGTAGGAAAAGAATACAGAAATACTTGAAGAACAATAATGCTGAATTAGTGCCACTACTGACACAATATTTAGATTAATAAACACTTTTCAAAATCCAAGATTGCTTCTAAAATCTTGATTTTAAAGAAATTAATCTGAGGCTCATATTTTTAATTAGGATTTTTGAGCCATTAATTTTGTATTTCCAATACTTTCTTTGCAACTAGAAGGGCTCTTTTTAATATACACA
>NW_016690248.1:4462035-4499155 GCF_001604755.1 Lepidothrix coronata | reverse complement strand
ATATACACATTTAATGGAAGATAACATTTTTTCATAATCATAAGACTCTGGAGCTTTATAAGAAAAAACACTAAATCTTATTAAACCTGTGATAAAATTACTGGTGTTGGCAATCTTGCAGACATATGCCTAGAGCTGCACAGTGTTTTCCTCCTCTAACTACTGTAACTAAAATGACTTTAATGAGAGCAAAAGAATGTGGCTCTGTCTGCCCAGAATATTTTGGAATTTTCACTTTTCCCTAATGAAAATGAAAACAAATACTTTTTTTTTTTTTCTGTAAGCTTTTATGGACATCTGAACTGACTTTTGTAATGAAGAAGGATTAAGCAAACTCAGGAAAATTATAAATGTGGTTTGTATTAGTGTCCTAATTAGCTCATAAATTTAGAAATAGTTAATCTTTTAGTTTTGCTGAATGAAAATAGCAGTCAAATTGCAGATCAGATCTTGTAACTGGAGTAATGCAGTGGTGAATGAAACCCCCCAGAGCATAGATGTCTGATCCCATACCATTATGAAAAATGGAAATCTTGCTACTAGCTTTGAAGAGCACAAGGTGAATTTAACCAAAGTTGAAAATATTACTCAAGTAGCCAGATACTTAGCAGATAATAATAAAAAAATGTGATTTATTAGGTGTGTGCTTCTCATTGTGTTGCAATCCAAAGATTAACTATATTAATTATTTTTAGTTCAGTGAGCTAATTATAGCAGTGGCAGCTAGCATAATTCTGTGGTTTACTGCAGTTTCCATCTAACGTATGTATGTACACAGACATTCTAAAACCATGCCCTAGAAATATACATGTTATTACAGAAGCAGTTGTGGGTACCAAGTGATAAAAATATACTTGTCCATTACATGATTTCCATTTCTTTAGAACTGCAAAAACAGAAAAGGAGTTGTAGTGGGTTGACCCTGGCCAGATGCCAGGTACCCACTAAAGCCACTCTCTCACTCTCCCTCTGCAACCAGACAGAGGAGAGAAAAAAAAAACTAGCAAAGGATTCATGAGTTAAGAGCTGGGAGAGGTCAGTTACTGATTACCCTCACGGGCAAAACAGACTCAAAGTGGGGATAGTACTTAAATTCATTACTAACAGGATAAGAGCAGAAGAGTGAGAAATTAAAAACCTTCCCCCCACCCCTCCTTCCTTCCATGTTTTTTCTTTTGTCCCCCAACGGTGCAGGGAGATGAGGAATGGGGTTATGGTCAGTTGTTGTTTCTGCCACTGCTCAGGGAGAGGAGTCCTTTCCCACTCCCGTGGGGTCCCTCTCATGGGAGACAGTCCTTGATGGACCTCTCCAGCGTGAGTCCATCCCTCGGGCAACAGTTCTTCCCAAACTGCTGTCCCATGGGTCACTTCTCCATGGGGTGCAGTCCTTCATGAATGAGCTGTAGTGGTGTGGGTCCCCTGCAGGGGCCACAAGTCCTACCTGGCAGAAACCTGCTCCAGCATGGGCTTCCCTCTCCACGGGCTGCATGTCCCTGGCAGGACCCTGCTCCATCTTGGGCCTCCCACGGGGTCACAGCCTCCTTCATGCATCCACCTGCTCCACCATGGGCTTCTTCATGGGCTGCAGGTGGGTCTCTGCACCCTGATGGTCCTCCATGGGCTGCAGGGGCACAGCTGCTCCACCATGGTCTGCACCACGGGCTCCAGGGGCCTCAGGTCTGGTGCCTGGAGCACCTCCTGCCCCTCCTTCTGCACTGACTTTGGTGTCTGCATTGTTGTTCCCATGTTCTCACTCTGCTCTTCCCTGGCTGGAATTCTTTCTGCGCAATACATTCTGTTCTTAAATATGTTATCACAGAGGCATTACTATTACTCCTGATTGTCTTGAACTTGGCCAGCGGAAGGAAGCCTGTCCTGGAGCTGGCTGGCATTGGCTCCACAGGACAGGGGAAGCTTCTAGCAGCTTCTAACAGAAGCCACCCCTGTAACCCACCCACCCCCCTGCTACCAAAACCCAGCCACAGAAATCCACTATAGGAGTACAGGCACTGTGTTTTACACTGCCACCTCAATAATCTAATGAAGACTACTCTGATGAAACATAGAGAAAAGTTGATTCTATCCCAGAACAAGTTTAGGTCTCAGTTCTTCTGGCTGGGTCCTAGCCAAGTGATGGAGATGAAAGAGCCAAGTACCTGGCATGGTAGCAGACAAGCAACTGGCAGACACTGCAGGATGCTGCATACAATAGCTCAGTCTCCTCTCCCCTTTAATGATTGCACCAGGACAAGGTTGGAAGAGAACTGGGCTCAGTAACACTCAACGTGGAGAATGAATGGACTCCCATTCTCACACCCCATAAACAACGTCATGCACACCTTGTTAAACATCACCCCAGAGACTGCATTTCAAGCAGTTTTTCAAAAACTCCATGTGACCTGGATACAATGCTAGATAAAACCATCGGATAAAATACAGCACTTGAAGTATGTGAACCTGGGATTAGAAGATCAGGGTGACTTAATGCGGAACCAGCCTTCACATCTGGACTGCTGTTAAACATTGCCCAGTCCAAGGCCCCTGTGGGAGAAAAACCAACACACCGATAGTAATTCAGTAAAATGTACCAGAACTGTTCATTGCTAGCCCTGCAGTGATATGCAGCAGGAATTAATCTAAAAACACGATGGCAAACAACTGCTAAACCAATTTTGTTCTTTGCCTTCTAGTGCACCTGCTCTTACAGCATCTACATTTTATAATCTCTTTTTTTATCTTGCAGAGATGTAAATGTTCCCACATTAAACCAACTGCTCCCATAAAGAGATAGCCAGTGACAAGGCATTAGAATCTAATTACATGGTGTGTGTGATAAGGAGGAAACAAAATGTGTCTTCAAGTACAGAATGTTTAAATGCCTCTACTCATGACACAAGCTGGCAAGTTACAAAGCACTGTGTAATTTTATCTCTGATCTGCTCTTAAAGAGTTGTACATCAGCAAGATAATAACCAGATCCTATATTGCTGCAGTATTCCACCTCAAGGTGGTGGAAGACAGAGAAAATTCAAGCCTAAAGTCTCAATATCATGCTCTTCTGAGAGCTTTGCTGGCTGCCAAACATGTGCACCAAGTCAGCATTGCTGACATTTTTTTGTCTGCATATGATGCTACTTCTGGAGGCCATATGACCTGTAGTTCACCATCCTAACTCTATTTTTGGTAAGCTGCTGCAAGAAAGGATGGAGTGGCCTGGTTAGCTGGTATGGATGCATAGCTTAAGGCTTTCTCAGTTATTACCATTTTCTTAGCCTTTCCTTTTGGTTTAAATGAGACAGCGTAAGGCACCCGATGTCCTCTCCATGCTCCCCCAAAATTAGTACCAGGATTAGGAATTTTTGTTTGAGTGACAGTATCCCAGACTTTATCTTTCACTTAGTGGAAAGAAACATTGACACTCTCCTGAGTGAAGTCTCTCTGACTGCATACCATAAGCAGGTTTAGAAGGAACGTCACCTTGGCAGCACAACCCAATGAGCTCTTCTGGCCAAAATTTTCAATAACAGCAACTTAAATAAAAGTGACTGGTTTGCCAGAGACATTCAGCACACTTGCTTCCTACTAAGTTAGCACATTGGGAAATCAGGACAGTTATTTTAGTGCTTATATATAGGTTAGAACCAGATTTCAGATGCCTAAATTTGAAAGTTGTGAAATGTGTCAGCAAAAGCATTATAAACACATTACAAAAGCAAAAGCCTGACCAAAAGGCAACAGTTTAAAGAGGTACTGTAGTTCTCCTCCCTATATGACAGGCTGTCACAATTTAACCCCAGTCAGCAGCCAAGCCCCACTCAGGCAACTTGCTCACTCCCCCACCAGCAGGATCGGGGAGAGAATCGGAGGGTAAAAGTGAGAAAACTCATGGGCTGAGACAAAGACAGCTTAACAGGAAAAGCAAAAGCTGTGCACACAAGCAAAACAAAACAAGGAATTAATTCACTGCTTTCATGGACAGGCAGGTGTTCAGCCATCTCCAGGAGAGCAGACCCCCATAACAGTGACTTGGGAAGACAAGTGCCATCACTCCAAACATCCCCACCTTCCTCCTTCTTCCCCCCACTGAGCATGATGTCATATAGTATTGGATATCCCTTTGGTCAGTTGGGGTCAGCTGTCCCAGCTCCCACTTTCCTGTGCACACCCAGTCTGCTCACCAGAGTGGCAGTATGGAAGGCAGAAAAGGCCTTGGCTCTGAGCAGTGTTAGCACTGCTCATTAATAACAAAAACATCTCTATATTATCAACCTTGTGTTCAGCACAAATCCAAAACACAGCCACATACCAGCCACTGTGAAGAAAAATAAGTCTACCCCAGAGAAAACCAGCACAAAGGCATATGAAAAGCTCTAGAATAAGGACTCATAAAGATCCTGCAGTTAACTACATTTTGATCTCAGGCTTGTGTTCCACTTCAACTTCCCACTCTGTTGAGATATGACAACTCTGCTTTTGAGACCAGATGAGACTAAATCTAACACAGGTATGTGAAAGTAAATATAATACCCCAAACACATTATTCTATCTAACTTTAGACTTCTAAAATGTGGTTGTGTATACCTCAGATACTAATTGAGATTCCTGTTAAATAGTGGAGAGGAACAGAACTTTTAAATCATGTTACTTCTGACCTAGGTTACATGTCTACCTCAGGATAACATTAATCAGGCCTTAGAAATGCCGTTTTACTCCCACTAGTACAGAAGGTGTGGAGACGCCTCTTTAATACCCACATGTCCAAGTTGTAGAGACCCAAGGTTATCAGGGAAGAAGCCCAGCCTTCACTGCAAAATGCTGATTAGGAACAGAAATATTCCCTATGAACAGCACACAGTTACAAATAAAGGCAAAGGGGGACCTTGATATATAGCCAGGAGTGTATACTGGCAGTACTGCTAATCACCTTCAGAGACAAGACCAGTAAAATAAAGCCAGAAACAAGCTGTATGCAACAGAGACAACAAGATCTAGAAGCTCATGTGGCTCTTCAGCTTCTCCATGAGGATTAGTAGCTCCACACACTGTACAGGGGGAAGTACTGTGCTACAAGGATATACTAGCAGGGGTATACTAACTCCACTGCACTGTGTTGTTAGGCCCAAGCACTCCTGTAGTTAATTGGCATGAGCTATATCAATACACCACTCTCTTGCACTTGTTAAACAAGTGCCTTACCTAAAGTGTAGTGTGTCTTTTACAACAATGCTAAGTGTAACCCCATCACTAACCTTTCAGGTATCAGTTGGATATTGCACACTCAGTACTTTATTATTCAATATTTATTCAGGGGATTTTTAAAGGAGCCCATCCTTAAACCAGGTAGATACATTTCACATAAAATGTAAGACACTAGAACAGATTTTTGTTTTCCCTACATTGAAAGCAACATAGAAAGGTACAGTTTCTGTACTTACTATGCCAGCAAGAACATGGAAATAGTGGTCAAAAAGGAATTTCAAGTTTAAATTCTCAGTGGAAGATCTGAACAAAGAGGTCCAACTTTAGTACTTCTCCATTTTTGGCCAAGCTTGGACTCCTCTATCTATAAACACACATCCCTAGCAGTGAATACACTGCTGAGTAGACCTAATTCATTCACAGACACATTCAAACTATCTGTGTGAATTGCCAGTATTGGTATAACCTGGTGAGAATGCCCAAAGTGTCTTCTGTTTAACAGAAGACATGGAATTGATTCCTCTCTCATACCAATGTTAATCATGACAAACTCTAATAAAGTCAGAATTAGAATTGCTTTGAATATACACTAACATGCATGAGAGAACACTGTGACTCTCTCTCATAGGGTTTTTTTTTCTTTTCTTTTTTCTTATTTCTCATGTTCCTCTGAGAGATCTTATTGACAGTTTCAACAAAGGGCATCACCTCTACACAGATGATATCCAACTCTACAACTCTGTCAAGTCACTCTCTGATCCACTTCTTGCCACCTGTCTTCAACGTGTCAATCAACAGATGGCTACACCATCACTAAGGAACGCTTCAAAGGCATTCAAAATGTTTTAAAAGTACTCTTTGTTCCATGTCTATTGCTCTGCTATCAGTCTTCTTAATTCAGCCTTCAGTTCTCAGCCAAAAATCTTGCTACTGTCCATAACACAGGGTTTTCTTTTCCTCTGCTTTAAAGCTAGTTCCATAATATTTACAGATTTATCCCTACTTTAACATCTGCTTCCTCTGTGTTATGTTGAATGTTTTACTCCAGCTTAAAGTTACGCTGTTTTGTCCACTTGAGCTTTCCAAAAACATACTTTCCAGAGTCACCAACCAATGGGCAGGAAACAGAGTACTGCTCTACTTCAAAAAGTGGAGACTCTCTCAAGAACTTTCACCACTCTACAGGTTTCCTGGAATGCAGCATCTCATTTAAGACTTGTGAAAATATATTTCAGTGTCTACAGCAGTAAGTCAAAGTTCTCTTGTACACTTACAAGAGTTACACTGCTTTTTGCCAGATGACTCTGTTTCTACAAAAATGTAATTCTGCTATTATCAAAACATAATTGTGTTGGACTGTTCTGGATTTCTCTCACAGCATCTCGTCTTTTGTTTCTCCTCAGCCCTTCATCTCTGTGCCCTCTGTCCAAGCTTCCAGACATGAGAAAGCAAGCTCATTCCTTCACTTACATAATCTATTTTAATCTTGTCTGCATTTTTAAGCCTTCCCTTCAAACCACTGTAACATGCAACTGGTATCATCTTTGGTACAGCCTCAGTTGCACAGTAGTAACGTTCTCAGGATTTGTGATAATAACCTGTCAGAAATCTGGAGTGTCTCTCACAGTAAAGGAAGTGGCAGAATGGTAAAATTGATAAACATGAGCAAATGAGCAAAACTACAAGAGCAAAATTCAGTGTAGTGGAAGTAGGGATCTGATGTAAAAACATGGATGACATGCTGAAGTACAAAAAACCAAGGAAAAGAACTATATGGGGCAAGGCTCAGCTATCTAAGACCCCACTGACAAGTGTACCTAGGAAGCCTCACAGAGGTGTCCCTGAAGGCCGGCAGCCACAAACTTCCAGTGTATATTTTCCAGTGCAAAAAAAATGCTGCAAACAGATTGGCACAGATGGTTCACTTAATAAGGGGATTATTCTTTTGTTTGTTACTGCCTCCACTTCTCCTTTCATCCTATCATTTGCAATCCCATAACACTAGCACTAATCACAGCAATTGTGTAGAACGGGCATTTACTGTTCTCCTTTTAACAGCATTTAACAGCTGGAACAGCTCACACACTTTCACAGAATCACAGAATGGGTAAGTTTGGAAGGGACCACAGTGAGTCATCTGATCCAACCTCCCGGCTCAAGCAGGATCATCCCACAGCACAATGCACAGGATTGCATCCAGACAGTTCTTGAGTATCTCCAGTGAGGGAAATTCCACAACCTCTGTGGGCAATCTATTCCAGTGCTCAGTCACCTGCACAGTAAAGTAGTTCTTCCTCATATGCAGGCAGAATTTCCTGTGCATCAGTTTCTTGCTGTTTGTTCTTGTCCTATTGCTTGGCACCACTGAGAAGAGCCCGGCTCCATCCTCTTGGCACCCTCCCTTCAGATAATTACACACGTTAATCACGTCCCCTCTCATTCCTCTCTTCTCAAGGCTGAGCAGGCCCAGCTCCGTCAGCCTCTCCTCATTAGACAGATGCTCCAGTCCACTTATCCTCTTTGTCACCTTCCACTGCATCTGCTCCAGGAGTTCCATGTCTCTCTGAGGAGCCCAAAACTGGACACAGCACTCTTGATCCAGCCTCACCAGGCCTGAGCAGAGGGGAACACCTCCCATGACCTGCTCTTCCTAATGCACTCCAAGGACACACTGCTGGCTCACGGACAGCTCATTGTCCACCAGCACGCCACACAGTGTGATTCTTGGGGATGGTCCTCTGCGGGGCTAGAAGTTGGACTCGATGATCCTTGTGGGTTCTTTCCAACTCAGCATATTCTGTGATTCTTCAGAGCCACTTTCCAGCAGGTCAGCCCCCAGCCTGTACAGGTGCCCAAGGCTACTCATCCCCAGGTGCAGGACACAGCATTTGCCTTTGTTGAATTTAAGACAGTTCTTCTCTGCCCATCTCTCCAACCTCTCGAGGTCCCTCTGGAGGGCTGCACAGCCCTCTGGGGTATTGGCCACTCGCCCCAGCTTTGTGTCGTCAGCGAACTCGCTGAGGAGGCATCTGCCTCCCCATCACTTTGCCAGCTCCTTTCAAAAAACCAGCCAGTGAGGAGCAGCCTGTGAGCTGCCGCAGCTCTGAGACACCGAGACCCTGTCTCAGCTCTAAGCTCGGCACCGGGGGCGGCGGGGCCACCGGCTGACACAGGCGGGGCGGTCCCACCGCCCCCCCCCCGGCCCGTCACCACGGCGACCGCCGCCGCGTCCTGCGGGGCGGAAGGGCCGCCCTCTCGCGAGACGCCGGGGCCGGGCCGGAAGGAGGCGCGTGTTTGAAGGCGGCGGCGGGAGGGGCGGCGGCGGAGCTGGGTAGGGGTGAGTGTTTGTCTTTTGGGACGCTCCTGCGGTGGCGGAGCTGGGTAGGGGTGAGCGTCTGTCTTTCGGGACACTCCTGCGGCGCGGAGCCACGTCCCCCCCGAGCTGCTGCTAGGGGCAGGTGCCGGCCCGAGGGACCGAGCGTGTGGCGGCGGTGGTGGCGGCGGTGGTTCCCCACTCCCGGGGCGGCGCTGGGCTGGCCCTTCCCCAGAGCCGTTTCCTCACACGTCGATGGTGCTCGGGGCTGGCCGGGCACAGCCGCGGGTGCCGTGAAGGTGTTGGTCTGACAAAAAGGTAGCGAAACGACGGGACCTTCAGGTTCAGAGACGGAGTAACTAAACTGCTGAGTGGCGACAGTTTAAGTGATGCGGTGTTATAGGGCTTCCAGTTCTGCCACAGGATGAGGATGAGCATTGGTTTTTAATAGTATTGTTCGTTTGCTAGATGTTATTCATTTCCAAATTGAGGTGCTTATTTTACGGCTTCTTCAGCAAAGTATTGACATATAGAATCATAGAATAGAATAATTTAGGTTGGAAGAGACCTCTAAGGTCATCGAGCCCAACCATACATCTTTGCTGCCTTATGCATATAGATCAAATACTGACAAAGGCTTTTTAAAAAAAACCCCCAAAACACACATGAGGAAGCATAGTTTTTGTTTAAACTGTACCAGATCTCGATAGTAACTTGGTTCTGTTAGCGTTTCATTCCAGTCCTCTATCTCTCTCTAAAAAAAATATGCATTCTGTTTGTTTCAGTTGAGTAGCTGAACTTGAAATCATACTATCCCAATTCTTGAGTCACATTGGGTTTTGCATTGGTTTTGAAAAACTGTAAAAATGGATGTCAAATATCAGTTTTTAAAATATTGAATGACTCTGTGATACCAAGCTTTGAGTATTCAGCTGGGCATCATGTGGGGGGATTGCAATATTTTAAATCAGTAGCACAGACCTCTGAATGAAAATTGAACCTTCAGTCTTAGTTCTAAACCTCTTGACTGAAAGACTTGCTTCTTAAATCTTTCTTGTTCTATCATCAAGGCTTTGCATAAACTACTTAGACATTTAGTTCTTAGCGTGTGCAAGTCAAGTCTTATTCATCGTAATACATTGGGGTTTAGCACATTAGTAGAGAATATTTGTTAGATATCTCTTGGGAAAGTCCAAGTGCAGTGTCTTTTTGTCCAGTCTCCATCATTTAAACAACATGCTTCTAAAAGAAGTTATCTATTATTTAGAAGAAATTATTGGAATTGAATCTGACTGATTAATGGGTAACACTTATAAAGTGTTGTTGAAGTCACGTATTAGAATGTAACTCTCAACTCCTGGTGGTATCTTGAGGGAATAAATATCAACGCTTGGTTAAAACTTTAATAATCATATTTAAGATTTAATAATCATATTTTTCTTAACAGGAACCATGAAGTCTGTGAAACACTAGAAGTCCAGTGGAATGTTTAGATGATTGTCAAATCTTTACTTTGAATTTGAACCAAGAGAACAAGGAAACTGGTAGAAAATGTCACCTGGGAAAATTTTGCAACCTGCAATGAAGATGAAGGTAGATGAACTCTTTTTGTGCTGGTTGAGTCAGCCTGCAACTCAGTCGACAATAAAGGACTGCTTGAGAAGAGTCAAGAATGAGGAGAAAACAGAGATGGGTAATGCAGATTCAGGAAACAGTAAAAATGAGAGGTTCACTAATAAAAATTCCAATTCCAAGCAGTCCATATTAGGAGATACCAGATTGCCTTTAATGTCCTTCAGTCCTCCTCAGCTTTCTACTACTCTTCCATTGGCAACTCCAGCTACCTCAAGGAGCATTTCTAATGCTAGAGCAACACGTCAATCCTCAAGAACAAAAGTAGTAAGTTTGTTTCTTACTTATTAGACTTATTTGTTTAAATGGAACTGCATTTTGTGTTTGTGGTTTTGGTAAATTATGCAAGTAAGTAGTTTCCCCTCAGGAGGTATCTGGAGTGGAGAGAAGCAGCAGCACTGAACATAAAATTTCAATATTTGTGTGTCATTAGTTTTAACGGTTGGTGGCCTAAACTTCCAAAAGATTGTCTTGGCTCCTTGCAGTCTAATTGTGGATAAATTTAAGTCCTTGTGTTTGTGCTCCTTTTATAATGTACTGCCTTGACTGCAAATATTCCTTTGTCTAATGCTACCAGGCACTATTGTTAGTACAAGACTCAAATTTGGCCACACTGAATCTGCATATTAACAAAGTAATTGTTTTGGTACTGCATGGTACACTCAGTGCTTCCTTTCTAATGAGGTCTTCATTTATAACAGACAATACCCTCTGTGCAAGAATGACAACCCTGCCCCCAACCTGAAATACTCTTTTTAAACTTGCAGTTCAGTTCAATCTAGTTTCTAGCTCTTTTCATAAATTGTAAAAAAAACCTGGATAGAAAATTATGTGGTGATTGACAAAATTAAGCATTGCTTATGATCTGCCTTCATAGGATCACAGAATTATAGAATGGTTTGGACTGGAAGGCACCTTCAGGAGCATCTAGTTTCAGTCCCCCTGCTGAGCAGGGATACCTTCCACTGGAGCAGGTTGCACAAAGCCCATCCAGCCTGGCCTTGAACACTACTGGGGATGGGGCATCTACAACTTCTCTGGGCAACCTGTTCCAGTGCCTCGCCACCCTCACAGTAAAGAATTTGAAGATTTTCTTCCTAATATGTAATCTAAACCTACTCTTTCAGTTTAAGTCATTTAAATCCTTGTCTTGTCTCTACATGCCCTTGTAAAGAGTCCCTTCCCAGCTCTCTTGTCAGCCCCCTTTAGGTACTGGAAGGTGCTATAAGTTCTCCTCAGGGCCTTCTCCAGGCTGAAAATCCCAGCTCTCTCAGCCTGTCTCCATAGGCAGGGTGCTCCAGCCCTGTGATCATCTTCATGGCCCTCCTCTGGACTTGCTCCACCAGTTTCGCATCCTTCTTATGGTGGAGACCCCAGACCTGGATGCAGCACTCCAGGTGGGGTCTCAGCAGAGCAGAGTAGGCAGGCAGAATCACCTCCCTTGACCTGCTGGCCACGCTGCTTTTGATGCAGCCTGGGATACCATTGGCTTTCTGGGCTGTGAGCACATGTTACCATGTCATGTTGAGCTTTTCATCCACCAGCACCCCCAAATCCTCCACCTCAGGGCTGCTTTCAATCCATTCCCCACCCTGCCTGTATTTGTGCTTGGGATTTCACTGACCCAGGCAGGACCTTGCACTTGGCCTTGTTGAACTTCATGAGGTTCATGAGGACTTCGAAGAGTTGTTAAGAAGCATGTTGGTTGTGCTATAGGACTATAAATTCATGTCTTTTAATAATACTGGGAAATTGTAAGAGGTCATCACTCCCAATTACTCTGCATACTTTGGTATCTAACTCATTACACTGGCCAAACCTGCTGTCCCAGGGAAGCCTGCTCAGGTTGGTGAGGGTAGAGAGAACAGAGCTGAGGTTGTTTAAGAGTATTGGTTATTTTTTGTTTGTTGTCAATGTGCCTTGAGTGTGTATACTTACCTAGCTTGACAACTTTAAGTCCCCACTTCTTAGCTTCAAAACATCACACTTCCAGTCTAGTGTTTGTTTAGATCGGTTTTTCAATAATATGGACCTCTATTTATGTGTAATTACCAGCCAGACAGCAAGCCATGACAATTGATTTACTTATTTTTTTATGGTCACACCATTATGTTTTAGTGCACATTTCACCTTCATTTCTAGTGAAACGCAGAAAGTCAGCAGATGCTCAGTTTATTGTATTAGATAAAAGCAAGCAAGGGAAGAGTTGCCATTAAAACCCACTGTTACTTGATGTACTTGATTGCTAATTTGTGTAGTGTAACTTCTCTTCACATGTCTTGGTTGATTACTTGAAGATCCCATAAAGAGGAACTAGAAGAGATTAATGAAGAATAACATTCTTTACTTAATTGGAATTGTTTATTTAGTGCTGAGAGAAAACCTAGAGGGTTAAGTTTTTGATTGCTTGAAGAAGGTTGGGCAGGGGGAATTTCCAAGCAGTAAGAAATTTATTTATGGCTTTATTATTCAGCTGAACTGAAGCTTAATCCAAACGTTTCTTAATCTTTAAGTGTAAATTGCATTTGCAGCTCACATTCGGATCTTAAATACCACCAAGAGTTGCATAATTGCATGTGTACACCATGACAGTGTGTTTTCTCATAGAAAGCAAAATGTACCCTATTTCCTTCTGTAAACTACCGCTGCAGTGTCAAAACTAATGCATCTGGTTTTGTACACTTAATTATGTTTCAGAGATCAAATCACAAATGGTTTTACCTACCTCATATGAGTTTAAGTAAGTTTGAGGCCCTCATCTCACTTCTAGAAATGCAAGAAACTGTTTCAGATAGCTTTTTTAAAAAGAAAGCTTGTACCGTAGATCCAGTAATACAGATTTAAATTCTAAATAGCAGTCCTAGAAAGTGGTAAAAGTTAATGTGCTTAGCTCTGTGTGCCCAACAGTGATATTGGGAAAGAGCTTTTACATCCAGCCATAAAGAGCTGGAAAATTATTTCTTTTAGGACTATATAAATCAACTTAAGCATCTTATTAAACTTTTTCTTACTGTACACTGGAATTCTCATAAAACATCATACAAGCAGTAAACTCATTTTGGCATGATACGTTTTCAGTGTCAGTGAGCTGAATCACTGCATTTGATTATGGGTAAGGTTGCTGTATTCCTTTTCATGTGTCTTAAAATGTTCTTGCAACTTTTTTGAAGGACACCAAACAATAAAGCTGATAACAGAAAACTGCCATGCTCAGGTTATTACTAGGTAGTAAATATGAATGGGTAGGAAAACATTTTCATACTACAGGTTTCTGCACTTATTAGAAAAACATGTTTTTCAGAATGGGAAGCATTCTCAGAAGACCAGTCTTGAATCTAACTAGATATTTAATCTTTGACACTTTAAACAGTAGCGTATGAGCAAAATAAGTTGATGTCCTGATGGCTACCATTAAGCACTATTAAAAGCACTGTAGCTGTCAGTTATTGTATTCAAGGAGATCTTTCTTTTTTTAAGAAGTTAGTTTGTAATTGAAGTCTGAGGGTTATATTTTTATCCAAAATTCAGAAGTTGCCATGTGTTTTTCTGAAACACTTATGTCTTGTCAGAGGAGAATTTGCCATCTTTCAAGATAGTTGAAGCCCTCCACTAATTAGCAAGTCTAAAGTACTTTCTCCAGTAATGAAAGAATTTACAAGATCTTTATATTAAAGATGAACAAAAAACTGAAGTGCTTCAAACAGGAATTTTTTCATCTGAACAGGCTACTTAAAACCATATTCAGAGTAAACTATTGGCTTAAGCCACATGCACATTTTGAAATCTAGACAGAACTCTACCATGAAAATCTATCTTATAGTGTGTTTTAGTGCAAGTGAAAACAAAACAGTGTTTGGTTAGGGTTTTAGTTTTTCCTTCAGAGGAGGTGCTTTGCACTACTTGCATGGTTGCCATTCACACTGGGGTTGGTGTCTGACTGTACCCATTGTACCAACACTGTACTTGCAAAGTTCTGGTCACTTTTCTTATGTGATGTGAAGTGCTTGCTAGCACTTCGTATTCTGCAAGCAGTCCTGTGCTAGATCTTAAAATAACAGAAAATCAGAGACAAAGAAAAATTTCAACATTCAAGTCTTGAATATTTTCTGAGTATATTGTTGAAGAAAGGAAATTCTAGAACTGTAACTATCCAGCTTGAAGAATAGCTGTTGTAGGTTTCTTCTAACCCTCGTCACTACTGTACATGGATTTAAGAGTGTTTCTGATGCCCTAGATTATATTAAACATATGGGGTGTACACAATTGTACACTATTCATCACATTCTCACAAATGCCAGTCCTCAAGGCCTAAAAAGTGCCATAGGCAAGATGTTTAATCCTAACCAGCTGGTGTACGAGGCATCTGAGGAAACAATTCACAGAATTCCCTATGGGCATTTTGTGGGGTGGTGGTGCAGAGAGAATGTAATACGATGTGAAGTGCTTGAAAGTTATTTTCCATTTCTCTGCAGGGTCAACCTTTGATATAAAGGTACTTCTTGGAGTGGTTTCCCTATATTCTTTGCTCGATAAGCATATGTTCACACTTGATATCCTGTGACAATTAAAGCTTATTGCCTCATATTTCTGTAACTTGTAATTTTTTTTTTACTCTTGTAATATATTGCTGCATAGCTTTTTTCATCAATAACATTCTTGCCAAATTTTTGTTAACAGATACTTGATTTAAATGATGTTGTACTGCTAGGATCCATTTTAGTTTAAAGGGAGACTAGAATTAAACCTTTTAACGTTGACCAAAGTTTGAGTATAACACCACTTAAAGAGTTGCTTTTTGAAACAAATCGTTCTGAGGGCTTGAGTTAAAGTGTAACTAGGCTTGTACCTGCATCCGTCAGACCAGTGGTGCACTATGCCTGTCTTTTGCAAGTGTGCTGGCAGTGTCTTTGGGGACTACCTTCTATTAGCATGGGGAGAAACAATGTTCATAAAACATGCCAGAAAAAATAAGAGGAACGACAGTGTTTGAATCCTGTACCCTGCTCAAGTAGTTGTTAAGCTTTGATGTTGGCCTTCACGTGTCCAGCGTCTGGTCTTATTTGGTGTCTGCATCTGAATTGCTGCCATGTATGCCTTAATACTAGAAGCAATACTAACTACTGAGCCTGGGTTATGTAAACTGTATTAGCACTGCACTGCACACCAGATTACGCTGTGCAGGACTGAGTATGGTCTAACACATATGCTCCCTAAATCTATATTATGCAAAGATAGTGTTACTAGTGCCATGTCCCATCACTAAGTGAGGGAGGGTGGTGGACTTGGCTTTCAATTCGAGCCCGTGACTTAAAGGGAGACTGTAAATAACCTGATATCAAACTGATGTACTTTTACAGTGATAACAGTGTACTATGACAGATGTCAGCACTAGTGTGTTCACAATAAAGCTCCTTCTATGGTGCCAGTAAAGCAAGGGCAGCCAAAAGTTCATATTAAAGTCTGGAAGAGTGCAGCTATAGGTGTTCCTATAAAATCATTATTAGTTTCAAGTGTAGTGAAATAAGAGTAGTCAGCACAAGCAGTGCTGGTAGTACATTGTGTTAATCTTCTTAAGCTTTGCTGTACTGAGTAGCTTGGAATAGAAGAACCATTATACCAATTAGAGAACTATCTGTTCTTTTTATTTATAATTGAGAAACTTAATGTTATTCACTGTTGTAGCTTTTTGATAGTGCTCCTTATTCTATCTGCATCTTGTACCCTGGGATATAAATGTTACTTTTCTTAGCAGTTATATTAATTCTGTTGTGCTTTGTTAGAAGAAATAGTGAACTGTTCAAGTGGCAGTTGCACTTGAAAGTATCTGTCCTACTGTAAACTCATATTTCTCATATGCTGCATCCAGTCTTAAGAGTTTTTGGCATATCTAGTGCTGAAAAATGGAATTCAGAATTATGTGTGGCTTTCTTGAAATTTGAAGTTCCCCTGAATCCTGTCACGGGACAAATTCAAATATGTGGATGAAATTTATTAATCATAGTCACTCCTTTTGAGTAACTCTTATATAGCTTTGAACGTTTTTTGTTTGTTTTTAAGATCAGTACTTAATTCCAGTTGCTTCTCTGTCCGGTCTTTCAAAACATATAAGCTTAATTTTAGCTTTACATCAACCATTTAAACAGTTTATTCTTTTAACTGGTGTCCAATCTGGGAGGAAATTAGATATTGATATAGAGGAGATAGCTTTCTCTTTTTTCCTTCAGTGATGCTTGAGAACCCATCTTATATTTTTGAGAACCTTTCCATATGCCCTACACTAACTCTGTCAGCAAGAAATACACTTGAGGCCAAAACCATATATGGACTTCCTTCAGTACAAAAGTATAAATGCAGCTCATCCAGTGTACTGGTTTGTCCACTGATTGACCTAGTCAATGACTGCACATAATTTTTCAGCAAACCATGTTATGAGAAAAATCTACAAAATGCCAGTGGTACTATCATATGGCCAAGTCTTGGGAGATTTAGAGGCTTTGCACACACAACTGTGTTAAAGTTGCCTAACTTTCATTGAAGTCGTTGCACTGATTCGAGGAAATACCAGTTAAGCGCACGCACTGTTTTTTGTAGTCAACAACAAAGGTTACTAAATTTAGTGCTTTAACAGTACATAATGTGTAAATACCTCCTTTGTGTTGCGCTGTATTAGTGTGGTGTTCTTGTCTTCAAGTTAACCACATGGTACCAATGTCTTGGTAGATAAGATCAGTTTGTATTCTGCAAATGACAGATACAACTAAAAATGGGTCTATAGAAACCTAACCAGTAACTAAGAAATGTTTTTAAAAGTGTGTTCCAGTACTTCATCTTAGATGTGCCACTTTTGCATAGCAATCACCATTCTATGTAAAAAATAGCTAGAAACTATAGAGCCACCCAAGTAATATTTCTAGACCACAGGTACTTGCAGGGTGCTTGTGCTGTTCAGATATGTGTTTAGTTAACCTTGTGCATACTGTTTAGCTTCATTCATATGGAATTAGCCTTACATATTTGTTCTATGTAGATCTAACTAGTAACTTTGGCTGATTTCAGGCAAGTGAGATGAGCTGGAAGTCTACAAGGAGATTTTCACAACATTTGTAAAAATCTATGTGCTGGGGAAAACCTCATGAGTGGATGTTGAGGCAATCCTTGCAAAATATCTGTACAACAGAGTTGTAAATGTGTTCACCGTGAACAAGGTTCAATTTGACCTTAACAAAATAAGGTTTGTAGAACTTGTGAAATGGCTTGAGTTCATTTGTTTTTTTAATTCAGCAAAACCAGGAGAACAGTTTCTAAGCAGTTTTGTCCATTTAGAAGCTAGATTTATATTGATAAAAATAAATAATCTTCTAAATTTTATAAACATATCTGCTAGATATGATCATCACTGATGTATTGTAAATAACCATCTTTGTGGCATACTTCACTAAGAAATAAGACAAACTATTTGAAATTATGCAGTATTGAAAACAATGATGAACTAGATTATTCTTCCATCTACTAATAGTCTTCATGAATAGTCATCATATACAGCAAATACTTTGTCTTGTGTTGTAACTTCAGATTTTAAACAAAAGATTGCTAGTTTTGTGCTCTTAATTGCTTTTAATGCACTAAAAACGCCACTTAAAATTTTGAGTACCTGCTTATTTATCAAGTGGCAAATTTAGGCTTAGTATTATTTTAGGAAGATTTTCTAGAAAAAATATTTAGACTTCACATAAAGACCTAAAGTAGTGGAGATTGGAGGAAAGTCAGTAGTACTGTTTCTGTTCTGGCAATGTATTTGTGGTGTTATACCTCTGTAAGATGTCTTATTCCCTGGGTCTTTTTTCTTCCTGCGTAATGGTTGCTCCTTTAGTTATACTGAAAGATAAAGTTCACTTGGTTAACAGTGACCTGCTTCTTTGCTCTGCCGCCTTTCTTTGCTTTGTCCTTTGCTTGCAAGTTTGTAAGTGCTTAACTTTTCATTTAGCACTGTAGAAATCAGTATAGTTTCTGTTGCCTCCATTTCCTGAATCAGCAATGATATCATACTGATACAACACAGTGTTAGATCAAGAGTATGTCTTCATAGAAATTCATAGAAATATCAGAAATCCTGGTTTTGATTGGTAAATTAACAATTTGTGAATTTACTGACAGACTTGTAGAACAAAGTCTGTGTGTTAAACTTCCCGATTTGTTTGTTTTACTTTAAGATCCTTGGAGAGGGAAATCTCAAGCAAAAGCATAAGTAAGAAGCTGTCCTGCAGCTGTCACTGACTCAAAATTATTGTCTTGTGATTTCAGGGACTAAATTACATGTTGTGTTAGCCTGTGATGCTGGATTTAAAGTAGTGGTTGTACTTTCATACACCAATCATTCTAGTTTGGGAAATGATGTTTTTGAAAGGATTAATTGAAAATTCAGTTAATGTCAAAATTATGAAAGTACTGAACAGCTGGTGCAAAGTTGAAATAAGTTGCTAGACAATTATAAAACATTGTCATTCATGTTCTTTATGCTAGATGACTCTGTCCATTTCTAAATTAAGGTGACACAAGTTAAATAATAGCAATGTAGAAATTACTAATTATCCATAACGGCCAGTGTGACTTTGAAAAGTTGTAAAATATGTATCATTAGACTCTGTAGTAAAAGCTACTGTCACCTGTAGGAATATCTCAGTTGCATTCTGAATCAGCCTGAACTGATTCTTCATTTCAACCTATTCTGCTATTCAGAGGCTTACGGTGGTAAAGTTACAGGTGTATATATTGTTGGCTGTAGCTTCCTCTGTGGATAGTCTCTGTAGCATCACAGTTCATCTAAAATATAAAACCTCAGCATCTTATTAGAGCAGGTGTGACTTTAATTTGTGTAATCCATACTAGATTTTTTGCTTTTGTCTTTCTCTCTAGTCGCCACCTCAGCAGCATCAATTTGGGTGATCCTGGTTTTCATGATCGGATGAATAGGGTCATCTGAAGATCATGAATAATAAATAGGCTCCACCTGTAGAACTATTCCAGCAATCTGTTTCTGTTAAAATTCAGTTTATGCTGTACACAAATAAAATGTAAACTGATAATGTTTTTTAAGATGGCTGTGGCAGGATGGTCCACCCTGAACAGGCCTAAAATCCAATAATGCGTACTATGCAAACCATCATGCAGGCCATCATGCAAGCTGTCATGCAAGTTCAGCTGCTGGCACCAGGGTGCTGTCTTAGTGTTAAATTACGCTAAGACCATCCTGGTTCACCGGACTTCGAATATACATACGTTTTTGCTAACAAGATGTGGCAGATAAGCTAGTCTGTGAGCTTGTAAATCTGTGACTACCAGTCCATCACTTCATAACTATAAAAGCCCAGTCCAACTTCCATATAGCAGATTTTTCAACATACTTCCTTGAAGTATGGAGCTTCTCTCGTGAAGCAGGGACACCTCTTCATGGTTATTCCCCAGGGGTTAAGAGAAAGGGAGAGTTCTGCCCACTATCTCGTGTGGTGAGTTATATCAATCTCTACTTAATAATTATTTCTTTTGCTACCTTCAATACAATTGCTTTAATATAATTGCTTTGTTACAGTGCACTATATTACTTTGTTATATAATACTCTACTAGTAGATTTTTAGCTTTTGCACTGTGTAGTAAATACTTCTGATTAAGATCTTTCGTCTGTTCACCTGTTTGTTAATTTGTCATAATAAATTATTTATTTATATAAATATATCTGTTTTGCCCACATTAAAACCTGCGGGACAAAGTGGTTTAATCATACCTCTGTAATTGCTTTAAATTTAAGCTGTTAACATAGTCTGAGGCTAAGGTAGGATTCAGCCACACTTAAACCCTTCCCTGAGAAGCAGTTTAGAAAGTAAGGGAGTCCTTTCTGCACCTCGAGACTTACCAGCAAGGCTTTGCTTTTTAAAACTTTGTCTAAGCCTTCCAGTCTCCAGTGACAATGGCAGAGAATTGTTCAGAAAGGTATATAAACCATTCATTTACTGTCAGGCTCAGGTTTTATAACATCTGGTGTTGGTGCTTGCTGAAGTTAGTCAGCAATCTAAAAAGGCCCATGCTATGTCTTTGGAGTCCAGGCTGTGTAATCATAGCAAGGTGACATGTATCTTATCTTACAATCTGATAACAACCCATGGCATGGTGCTCATACATGGCATTCTTTTGGTAATGTGCAGAGAATCTGATCAGCCCATCCTTCCCAGCCTACCAGCATGACTACACATCTGACATCTAACTGCTGTCTTTTTATTCACTATCTTGCCTTGTAAGAACTCTGGATTCTCCCAGCCTGCCTGGAAAGAACTTACAGGCATTGCTCTGTCTAATTCAAGAGTACTGGAAAATGTAGATAATCATTAGAGAAAATGTGCACATGCAAGACTTCCTGTTCTAAGGGGGAGGCATTGCATCCTCCAAGAAAAACAATGTGCATCTAGGCTCAGATTCCCATGAACTTCTTTTGAAGGCAAAAGCATCCGTTTCTTCCTATGAAGGTAGATTTCTTAACTGCACAGAGTCAACATCTAGCAGTTCATCAGTGTTGTATGTCATACTCAAAACACTGTCCATAACTCTAAAGCAATCAGTTTGCATAGCCAGTAGCTGAGTATGAGCGTAATACCTTGATTCCTTCTGTTATCTATACATGGTAGACATATCTCCCTTGGGTTTTGTCAGTGTACTGCTGAAAAGGTGGGACTCTCATCCAAAGTAGATTTAGGGGTGGATAGTTATACTTTGTTATTCTGTTCAGCTCACAAATGCATTTTCCTCTTGTTCTCCACTCATGCAAAGCAGTTAGAAATGGGAAGTTGCTAGCAAGAAGTTAGTTTCAGGATCTTTTAGTACATAAAAGGCCAGGTATGGAACTATCTGGTTTAGAAGTAATTCTTGATAATATTTAATAATGGTGATAGTCTAGTCACAATGTTTTGTGAGGGGGAAAAAAAGAACCCAGCATTTCAGAGGGGTTTTTTTGTTGGGTGATTCTTTTTGGTATTTTTTTGGTTTGGTTGGTTGGTTTTGGGGTTTTTTACTTGTTTCCTTAGTCTAGCAAAGAATTGCTTCTTCTATTTGTCTGTCTTCTAGTATATTTATGTAATTTTTCTTTGTATTTCCTGCCTCATAGTACCTGTGTTTTAGCAAGCATCCTTGGCTCATTGACTTGTTGTATATCTTCCTGAACTATTTGTGTTTACTAGTAGTGCTTTTTTTCCACTTTAAACCTCTGAAATATATCTTTAGTACTAAGTCATGCTCTTTCATCTTTTTTCTATATTGAGAAAGGTGCTGCCTTGCCTTAGTTATCTTCTCTTAAACTGCTGTGTTCTGCCCCTTACTAATCAGTTATTTTGGAAAGGGTTACACAGTTGCATAATAACCCTTTACACTGACTGTTGTGGAGATAGTTCTTTCCACAGCTGACCTAGGAGTCACTCTTACTTTCTGCAGCATCCCAGGCTAAGGGACTCTATTCGGTTCTATGCTGTTGCCATTGGGTTTGGCCATTCAGCCTTATTTAAACTACCTCCAAATGACAGACTTTCTGTCATTTTGGTTCATATGTTACTGGGTTGAAAACTGGACCCCAGTAACTATAGGTTTTGTATGGCTGAATACATCTTATTACATATTTAAATTATTTTCTTGGGGGCTTCCTGTAATGTTGGGATGCTTTTTTTCCAAAGACTTGAGGTCACTTCCCTGTAGTGTCTTAAGACTTTAAATATACAGTTGGCATATGCTTCTGACAAGAAATTCTGTTTCTGTAGGCAAATGCTTGACATTTCTTAAGGTATTCTTCAAGTTTCTATTTCCTCTACGTTACCCAAAATATTGTGCTGTTTGTGTTGTGTTACTCTTCTGTGTGTTCAGATCTCTGTTGAAGTGGTAAACTCTTTAGCCACAGTCCCTTGATCCATTCATAGTGTATATCTTTAGCTTTGGAAGGAAGCTCTGAGCATGCATCTTCCCCTCTGTTTGTTTATCTAGCTAATAATAAGCTGCCAGGATACTTAAACAGCTTCATGGCTGGCATCCAGCCCTTTACCCAGTAAAGGATCTTGCTTTGGCTTTCACTGGAGAGAATTCAGATTTAGAATAAATGTAACACAATACTTGAACACTCCCAGTTCAATCTGGATGGGAGCTGACTTTCCCTTTTTCCTATGGCTAATTCATGACTGAAAAGGTTAAAACAGAGATCTTACAAGATTCTTGGCCGTATTGCTCTACAAATACTGAGTCTCCTTAAATGTGGCAATACAAACTTCAGCTTTACCTTCAGCTGGTGAACAGGAGGTGATTAGTAGCTGCCAGTGTACTTAAGTACACTCAACTGCATGTAGCTTCTTCATATATTGCAACCTGGGAACTTTTGAGAACTGTGCTGCATCAAAGTATGTAATGACCACTAGGTTTGAAAACATAGTGCTAAAACAGTATTAGGCTAACAATGGGATTGACTTAACATCTACCTTGAGCAGTGAAGTAATATTATTACAAAGCAATACAGAATATTCAAAATACTGAATGTGGTTTGCCTGTTATGTGATGACGGACCCTCGAGTTCCACTTGAATAAAGGAGGGAAATATACAACTCTTTCCAGTATCGTGTTCAGAACAATTGTTTCTTACTGAGGCTCCTTCAGCAGGGTCAGGACTTCTAATGTTTGGACTGCAGCTCCAGTCTTTTAGGTTGGCTCTCCATGTGACAGTCTGTCATCTTAATGACTTACTACAGCCACATCAAACAAGACTGTGAACATAGTAGCAAATGGAAGTGCATCACCTGGTGAAAAGGGATGAAAATAGAGAGCAATTTAGGTGAGAAAACACCTTTGTTACCTCGAGTATGGCCTATTTTGCCTAACCTGAAACACAATCTGCCTTGCAATACAACCTTTCTGACCTTCCACAAATATTTTGGTCTGTGTATCTGTTGCCAGAGTAGGATTCCTCTCCTACTCTAACACCTCAGTCCTTCATCTCAAGTTCCAGGCATGCTGCTGTTGTGTGCTGAATGCCCAGTTCCCTGCTGGCTTCACTGTGGCCAAGGTTTATCCCAGGTTAGTTGATTTAGTCTTCCTGAAAGACAGTGAGTGACAGCCAGTTTTGCTCAATGCAGTTTGATAGTCTGGTCATGCCAACCACAACGTCTGACTCTTGCCTTGTCAATTCCTTTCTTGTTCTCCCACTTCCGAAAGAAATAAATATCTTCATAATGAGTTGCAATAAAAAAAGCAGAGGGAGGGGACTGGATACTAAATTAAAACCGAGAAAACGGGTGTTTTATCATCATTACTTTGTAACAGTGTGTGATAAACTAAAAAAGGATCCAATTAAGACAAATCATGTTTCACTATCACTTTTTCATAGTTTCCTTTTCTTAATCATACAAGGATATTTACTGTGGGGTTTTAATGTACTGTTACATGACAGAATGGCTATGATTGGATAAATAGGCCTAAGATTATATGGGAGTAAAACAGTGCCATCCAGTAAGAAAAATCTCAAACATAGTGTTGAAAGAGTTATTTTAGTGTTTCTTGGGCTGTTTACATGTTTGTGTAATCAAGAAAATGGCTTTATTTAAAGCATGAAGAATGAAAACAGAGTAAGATTGGCCAGATCTTTCTTTTTATATTGTAAGTAACTGAACTTGGGCATGACAAGGTAGGCATCATACCATTATCTTAAGAGAATTTTGGGGTGCTGAGAGTTCACAACTTAAACTGGAATGGTAAGAATTGCCATACCCATAACTGCAATGGTGATATTTGGAAAAAAAAAAAAGTCATCAAAATAAGAACATTTCTTAAAGATTGCTGTGATAAAGGTATACCCATATAAAACATGAAAACTTCACCAGTTGTCAGTTAATGTACCTAAAACTGTAAAGGAGGGACAGAAGGTCACTTCAATTTCCACAAAAGCTTATCAGATTTCTATTTCCATGAAGAATATTGATGTGGACTAAAACTTGGCCTCATCACCCCCATAAAATGTATTTGAGATTCAATACACTGAAAATAGAGTGGTAGCTGACTCTAACTTTAGTGCTACTGAAAGGTGACAGGTGTGCAATCTAGTACGTGGATGTTAATGTTTAGAAAGCTCCTATCTATTTAAGCAAACAAAAAAAAAAGTATCCTGTCAACTTTTTTCAAATTTTCTGACATCATTAGTATTTCTAATGTAGCCTTTTGGTAAAAAATGATTTAAAGCAGCATTTCAGTGTAGTAACATTTGCCTCTTTTCTGCTACTGCTTTCTGTCTTAGCATTTATATTGTTAGATTCTTTCAATACAGTAACTTACATCTAGATGAATGTAAAAGAAGAATCTTTTTACGTGATTATGGGAGCCACTCTGATACAGTTTGTTGTTGCCTTCATTTTGCCAGTGTAATAGGGTTCCAGCTAAAGGATGAAAGAATTTAAAAGGAATTTAATTGCTGTGTAATAAGCCTTATCCTTTGGTGAGGTACTTCATTGAAGCTAGAGAGTGAGTGTTTTGTGACAGAAGGGAAAGCTGAGGGGGATGGGAGGAGGAGGAAGCTACAAAATAACCACGACTGGCCTCTCTGCATTCCTGTAGGGCTTGCTTTTTTTAAAATTGGAAGCTGCTTTTATAGATGCTCCTCCAAACAGGTTTGTTTTTTTTTTTCATACTGTCCCATTTAGACTTTGGAATGCGTGGACAAAAGGGCAGGCCCCCAAAGTGACTTTCCAATCTGTTTTTGCGATTCCAGCCAAGTTCCCTTTAATGTATGGAGCGGGTGAAGTTGAGCTGACTCTTATAATATCACAGAACTCGGGCGCAGCTGCTGCTTTAAGTGGCACTGTGTGATAATACAACAGCTCTGCTATTTACTGGGACTCAAGTGCCTGGACTGGCAGACAGAGACATTACATGAAATCCGAAAGCATGAGGATAAAGGAGATTTCTTTACGGCAAGATCCTGATCTAAGAAAGGAGTTGGCATTGCTAGCTCGAGGATGTGATTTTGTTTTACCTTCTAGATTCAAGAAGAGACTGAAAGCTTTTCAGCAGGTCCAGGTTTGTCTTTCTGTTCTTATACAATTAAGTTACTGTTGTCAGTTTTACCTTCACAGCCACACAAACTGGCGGAAATATGTGGAAGTTCTTGCTAAAGTAATCCTAAAAGAAGGATTTTTATAGTCTGTTCCTTATATGTTGATTTCTTCTGTGTTTCAGAAGACTATGCAGGTAGTTTTCTGCAAACAAAAAATGAGAGTTTGCTGAAGCACATATCACAGCTAAAGTACAATGTTTGCACAGAGGTATATACAGTGGAAAGTTGGTGCATTTGTTGCTATTAGACTTTTAAAGACTGTTTTCCTTGATCTGCATAATCATGATCGGCATGCATTTCCTCAGGGGATTTAATTTACCTTTTACTGGAACTGTGAATATAAAATACACTGAACTAGGCTGTAACTTTACTAAGGCAAACATAATATGCTAAAAGGTGCTTTCATACTTACATGATGATCCCGAATTCCTTTAGATTTTGGACTTTCTATTTGGATGAGATCAGTTGTTGCTACATGGTTCACACATGCCTCTGCTGTTTTGCAGCAGTCAGTTAAATCGACCATTTTAAAATGAGCTCATAATTGAGAACAGAAGTATTTGAAATGTAAAATTAGAAGGAAAACTACTTATAGAGTAACTGTTCAAAGAGACTATCTTTTTGGAGTGAGAAAAAGTGTGCAGCTTTTTTTTGAGAAATTGAAATTTGGTATTTCCTCAAACACACTTTAAGGCATTTGGTGGTATGTTAAAGCACTAACTTTGTCCTTACCTCACCCTCGCTTCTAACTCATATACTGAAGGTATATCAGCGATGGCATGTGTGACTTTTTTTTCCCCCTTTTATCATTAAGGAAAGTTTATCAGTATAATAAAAATTACATTATCTTAGATTTTTTTGCTTTAAATCATTCTAAATATAGCCTGCTACTTAATTTTGAATTCAGTGCACTAGTGTCCCTTTCAGCTGACCTTCAAGAGAGGGACATAGAGCACTATGACCCTAAGAATGTGTTAGCCTTCTGGCTTCTATTTTTTTTTATCTGCCCTTTATAAGCAATGTTTATTCCTTTGTGCAAAGCAGAATGCAAGTGTTGACTGTGCTGGTTTATACCATTCAGCATAAACATGTGAATGAAAGGATTTTTGTCATGTATCTTTTGTGCTGAAGTGGAGACAGAGAAAGGAGCTTGTTGACTAGAGACAGCGTGAAAAGAAAATGCTATCTTAATTACTCAAAAATTGTGGTAGCAGTTAATATTTAGGTACCTCAGAGCAGAAGGCAAGTTTAGTCTAGTCATGTCATCCTGTTGTGAACAAACACATCATTACCTTGTGTGGTGCCTCTTAACTTGATCCGTCTTTCATCGAATGATAGTTGGATCACTTGTACTTTTACAGGGCTTTTTTATGTTGACCTAGAAAACATCTCAGTGTAGTATGGTAATTCATACCTACAAGCAACTATCTACTTTCAAAAACAGCTTGTCTAATCTGTAGGGGTTTTTCTGTTTTAGCATGCTACTGGCTATAAGCTTACAGTGCAGACAATGAGCAAATATTTTTGATTTTTAACCAGACTTGCACTTCCAGGGTAAATGGTAAATGTAGAATACTGTATGATAAACTGCCTTAATTGGATTACAAAATTCTTTGAGCAAAACAGAATTAATAGAAGAATAAAACTAGAATATGAGGTCAGTCATGGATTAGTTTGATATAAAATATTTTATCCAAGGTTCCTTTTTTAAACAGTGCTTTGCTTCAACTTCATGATTTTCAGGAGACGTTTTGGAAGTACCTTCAAAAACTAAGTACGGGTGCTAGTAACTGTTGATACAGAAGCTGGGCATTCTTTACCTGACACTTTATGTTAATGTTAATTTCAACTTGACCTCATAGGTTGGGTGCATTTTAAGGAACAGCTGTTTATCAGCTACATAATCCTAAACTAGTATCCTAAAATAAAAAATTAGTAATGGTGGTGGTGAGATAACATGTGGCTCAACATCTGCTCTGAGCTGGGTTGAAGTGACTGGGTCTTCCACAGGTTCCAGGAATTCTAAGGCAGTGGCTTTTCACATAGGGCCATGTAAATAAGTAATCTGTGTAGGTAATCCCATCTGGTTTAGAAGAGGTGGTCATTAGAGCATAGCACATCAAGTTTCTTGAAAATCTTTAAATAGACAACCAGTAGTGAGGTGGGTTATTCTGGAAAGTGGTGGAATAGACTGTTCTTCAGTTTTTGTTTATTAGTGAAAATTTATAAAACTGAGCAAAGTAGGGCTTTCTGGAAAGATCTGTTTCTCAAAAGGAAGATAAAACAATACACAACTGTTGAAATGTTCTCTATTACTTCGGGGAACTGAATTTTTTAGTAGGTAACTCAGCATAAAAGTAAGTAGAACTTCAGTCCATCTACTCCTGGCATTGGTTCTAGGACCAAAACCTGTCTTAGGTACTTAACACCTACAGGATATATTGAACTGGAAATGCAGCACTTCAAGAACCACTGCCCATCTTGCTCATCCATTTATCTGAAACTTTGGAAGGAGAAGAAACTATCGCCACGTCAAATGTACTGGCAACTGAAAGATGTGAACTGAAAGGCTTATTACCTGCTGATAGCTGAGCAGCTTGTTTTGGCTGGTAACATTCCTACCTGTCTGAGTTGGAATATAAGCAGCACTATTATCCCAGCTATGTGAGGAAAATATATCTGAAGTTTGAAACAAAATTATAACAGAATATAATACATCTTTGTATGTGACATGCTTATACCTGTGTAACTCAGTGTTACCTAAACTAGGAAAATAGGTATTATTTTGCTGCTTAGGGGCCACATCACCTTACAAAACAGTTGAGTTCTAACTTTAAAACCAGACTTTTTTTAAAGTCAAATAAATTTGTGCTGAATGTAATGATTAAAAAAACGGAGGAGTAAAAAAAAAAGCTGGCCTAAATTTTGAATTAATCCTTTCAATATCAGTGCCAGACCTGAGTGCTGGCATGTTTTCTGATACTTTTAATGCATCATAACTTTATCTGCTGTTAGTACTTGGTGATTCCTTGTAGTAGTTGTATGTGTCACACCTCCGTGTGGAAATGGAGGACTACTAGTTTCCTGACCACCTGTTAATGATACTAAATGCTGCTTATACATGCTATTTATGTCAGCTGTATGAGAACTATTTCTTCAGCTTCTGCAGTGCCTCACGAGATTGGCTTTCCTTCTGAGTGAAGTAACTTTAGCAACTGGTGCTTCTTGATCACTTTTACACTCACTTGTTACCAAAATGCTACATAAATGCTGGTGGCATGTTCAAGACAGCAACAAATACAGAGTCTGTAGGTGCTTATGTGTGCTGAGCTGATGTGTGGTTGTGATGTAGAGCACCTAGTTATTCTTTTAGTCATGAAGACAACATTCTCATTTCTGAGGAAAAAATAATTTCAAAAATTTAATTGAGACTGTTGGTTTTACAGCTGTAAATCAGAAGTATGTTGTGTAACAATTAGAGACTTCTGGCAGCACAGCTTTCCTGTTAACATCAGTTTTCCAATTTAACATCATTTGTAGACCTTTTAACACCCCAGAGAGAGGACCTGATACTCATTTTTACATAATACCTTTACATCAGGCACACAAACGGTTTGTTAAAGTACACAACCCAAGTGTTTGCTGCGAGGGCCAGAGATGGAATACAAATATCATTCCAACTGTAGCTAATAGTTATACTTGATGCTAGCTTGCTGATACAATGCCAGTTTTCCAGAGCTAATGCCAACACTTAAGACACAATGAAAATATATAAGCTGCTTGCTGAGACTTGCTAGTCAAGATGAGGCTTTCCATAAATGGAAAACTAGTGGATTTCCATGTTTTAAGCTTTAGCCTCTTAAAAGGAAGCTGTAAGCAAACTGGTAGACTTTTACTATTTCTGCAATGGAGGCTCCTGGTTCAAACTCAAAATGTATTGCTGTAATTAAATTATTATTACAGCAAATCTGTACTGTTTCTATAGAGAGGCCAATATGGTGCAAGTTTGTTTCAGCTTATTTGCATGCATGTTTTAAGAGTCTAGACGTCAGTTCCCTCGGCAGCTAAGTCTTGTGACTCAGCAATTCAGCATTGAAGAGTTCTGATGTATTTATTCTTCCCTTGGAATAAAAGATCTGCTATCCTTTTCTCTATTTTAACATACTTCCCATGCCTCTGTAATCACTAATGCTACTAATACTAGATGTTCTGTGACTGTTGATGCTAGAAAACCTGAAACAGTTTGGCACATCTTCATACAAAATGTCCTTCGATTTTACAGGGCAAGAGGGATATGAGATTATTTTTGCAATTGTCCAGATCAGAATTTTTTGGGGCACCACCAGGCAAGCAGTTGACAGAATACTTGCTCCAACTGTTAACTTTGCAGCTCAGTAGCAAGGCTAAACTTGGTGATATTTTTCTTCTTTGAGAACATTTTTCTTAAAGTCAATTGCATTGAGTGATTGAAACTTGTTTTGTTGTAAACATGGAAGGATAAAAAGCTATTGCAGAGCTTAAGTGGATGTCTGTCTAAGCTGTACTTGTTACTTTTGATGTTGAACTGATGTCCTGGCCAGACAAGGGCTTTTTTCTGTAGAGAGATGTTAGAATTGTCTCAGGTGTAACTAACTGTCGGTCCCTTGGCTGTGTACAATCAAAATGATCACGTACTAGGAGGATCTTACCAGCTTGTCTGCTGAGAACAGTTGGGGTAACAGAATATACAGGACAGAAGAACCGATTTGACCTATGATCAGGGTATTCTCCTAGTAGGAGTATTTTCTGAGAAAGCTGCAGATATATGGCAAACTGGATATTAGTGACTGAGGTGTACTTAATTTAACATAATTCATAAACTGGAGACTGTTTGACAGGCACTAGTAGTCATATAGTGACTAGTATTTTTTCACTACTTCTGTCTTATCACAAAATGTAAGAGACATTGCATTTCACGGGGTAGATTTTTCTGAAGAATCTTGCTTTTTTCCACTTCATAATCTGTACTTTTTTCCATTTTTAAATTAGTAGGGCATTTGGAGGAGATAAAAATTAGTTTCATAGGTCAACCACGGCAAACTCTTAGAGGGTCCTAACTCTAAAGCCTTTGATAAAAGTTTTGTCAGCAAATAAAAGCAAGTTACTGATGGACATGCATGTAATATGGAAAGGTCTTGTGTTCCTGGCTTTGAGGGGAGGGAGGTAACTACCTTCATCCATTTTGTTCCAACCCCAGGTCTTTTCTGAATAAATCAGTAAACTCTTCTTACCGCATAACTTTTGATATTGAAGCTCTATGTGACTGTACAAAAAAAACCCCAAACCTGTGCAGCCATGTTAAGGGGTGTTTCTGTGGCAATAATGCTTTTGCAATTGCATCCTCCAGTTCCCAGTAGGACTGCGTAATTTATTTCTGTCAGCTCTACCAAACTGCAAATCAGGAGAATCCCAGTGTTTCCAAAATCGGAGTTGTAGAAGAACTTGGGTGAGAGATCCGTTAGTGCAGCATATATATTGCTGGAAGGGAGAAGACTGAGAAGTGTGTGCTATAATAGTTAGGTATCGTGCAGAAAAATGCCATTTTACCTTAGATGAAGAGTTCAGTCTTCACTGAACTAGTGAAAATCAGGTTTTGACCATTTGAAAGTTTCCCAGGGTTTCCTTGTTTATTTTATGCTGCTTTTGCATGTGTGCATGTGATATGGCTTGCCTGTGGTGGCCGTTCATACATGCTTTTAGTTGAATGTGATTTTAAATTCAATACCCCAAATGGTAGTTTCAGGTAGCAGCTTTTCCTGGATGCCACTACCTACTGTCTCCTCCTACATGAGAATTAACACACTTTCCCAAATAGGTTTGTGTAGATGGTTCAAAGTTTTGCATGCTCTGAAGCTTCAGTAGCTTTTTATTGAGGCTCATTTTGGCTGTTTCAATTTGTCTTGGTTAAATAATTAAGAGTAACTAGCTGAACTACTACTTCTGGTGCTGTCTTTAGACTTAAAATAAGGGGAGAAATTAGCTTCAGGTAGCAAACAGCTAACAACCCCTTTTTTTTAACCTCAAAATCTGAAGTTAATACAAACAGTATTTCAATGACAAAACTCAATTCTAGTTTGTTAATAAGCTGAACTTTCCAACATTGAATTGTAAAATGAATGTGCAGTCTTATCCCTGTCACTTTGTAGCCAGGGATACTGTAGAAGGATTGATATTCTGCTGTTGATGTTTGGACCACAGTAGTGAGTCACTGCACCAGAGGTACAGTAGAATTAGATCCTGAGTGATTAAAAACAAACAAACAAAAAACCAAGGAGCGTCCAAATCCACTAACTCTTGTGAGCTTTCTGTTTGTAGTTTGGCCACCATTTGCCAGAACAGAAAGGGTTTTACTTGAATCAGGTTGTCAGTGGACAGCAGAAGGAACGGATCGGTTTGATTCACTGTTTTATCTCAGCTTCCAGTAACAGTGTCTGCACTATGAACCGAACACAATAGGCTTGGCATATAGTCAACCCAAATATAAAAATGGTTATATCTTCTTTGATATATGCTGTATGCAAATTAAGATATTATATTGCAAATATTTTTCTCATAGCACATAAAAAATTGTATATATTTTTGGACCATGGAACTCTAGTTTTAACTACATCATAATCCTCCTTCCTTCTGAATTCCTTAGACTTCATTTTTACTGTTACCCAGGATCCTTCTTCATGTTACTCCTGGCTGCTCTAAACCTCACCGAATCTCTTTTGATTTGCTTGTGGAATTGCTACTTGTTGTAACATGTCAATTATACCAAAAAGGGACAGAGCTCTATCTCTGGATTAAAGTTAATTTAACATTGAGGGTTATCATTTGCATTGAATCACAAGACCAGATTACCATATACTTTTGTACAGAAATAGACTTGACAGTAAGTGGCCAAGAACATGCATAAATAAGATGAGAATGATAGTCAGTTTGTGTAAAACTGAGTGCCCAACCTGGCATGCAGGAAGGAGACTCCCAACATATTTATCTGGTCAGAATTTGAAGGTGAACACAGATTTGCTAACTGGAACACAGACTGCTTTGGGAGGGTTTCTGAACCCTGCTCCCTTGCATTAATTCAGGTGACAAGTATGTATAAAATCAGAAACAGTGTAGTTTGAAGTACTTTTTTGTCTTCTAATGGTATATTGCTAGAACTTTATAGAAAAGTGTATTAATTTTTGCATTTCCTTTCCCTTATTGTAGCACAAATATTAAGTAACCAAGACCAAACTAGATGAGCAAAATTGTCTGAGTTAAGGCTAACAGCAAAAGTAAACTAGACAAAAACTGCATCAGGGTTAAAATTAATAGATGTTTATCTCTTACTGTGAAAGGAAAGAGGAGCATAAAATTAGTCTCTATATAACACATCCAAAAACAGCTGCCAGACAGTGACTGAAGGATAGCAAGCTGAAGACCAGGATAGAAGGAAGCAACTGTCAGTAAAACATTTGTTGCCAGAGGAAAGACTTTTACAAATATACCCTGATGACTGGTTTTAGCATAGGTTAATTCTCTTTAGGTGTCTCTGAGTTTGATCATTCACATATGTCTTACATTTCTGACTAAGTTAGGCAAAATCAGTCACAATCTCAGCATGGTTTTAAGCCTAATTTAAGATGATTTTAAACAATACTGCCACAGTACTCCTCTAACCTTCCTTATGTTAGCATCAGAACCATGTTGCTTCTAAATTGGCATCAACTGTGTGAGGTTGAATGAAGACAAATGTAGGGTGGTGGGGGATAACATTGTTTTTTAGCTGTTGCGGTGACCTGAGGCAATTCATCATATTGCTTCACTATCACTAGTGACACATGGAATGGTAGACTAGAGAGTTTACTCTCTAGTTAAGCTAGTGTGGGCATGGGGGAAGGTGCAGGGGTGCTGTGGTGTAGCTTACCTTATGCCATGCTGTAAAACTTCATTATTAAGCTTTCAGTTTAACTTACTGTTTTCAAGTTGGTTTCAAGCACAGTAACTAGATTTTAGAGTAATAGAACTTGAGGGGGGGGGGAAAACCAAACACAAATTTTGGAAGTTTTAAGTTGTCCAAGAATCATCTTTCACAGAGGAAAAAATACTGTTAAGCATATGAAGCTGAATGGAAAGTGGTACAGTCAGTGGAATCTTGCACTAGTAAATCTCATTAGTTTGGCTGGAAGGAGGTTGATGAGGAGTATACAAGGAAAAAGCATAACTTCTTTACGAGAGCTGATGTTGCAAAGGACATGTTTCTCTGGGCTTTTTCTGAGAAAAGTTCTGGTAGTAACCTTACTTTACCTATCCTGAAGCAGATTTCTGAAGGCACTTTAACATGCCAAAATATTTGAGGTGTTAGAACAGGTTTTTCAGAATCAATGTCTCTTTTTCAAATGAGACTGAACCCTTTTCTAGACAATAGTAGCATAAGTCTTTTACCTGGTGTTTTTAAGATTTAAATTCCATAAAACTACTGATAATGTCAATTGCTTATCTAGAGGGAAATGCTGAGTTTCACTGTGCAATTAATTAGTAAATTAAAGAAATATTTCTGTGATTTTATTGGCCAGACTTAGATTGTTGGCTATAAAAGGTCAGAGAGGTGGGAAGGCGGGTCAGGTATTCCTTTTGAACCTGCTTACTGATAACATTTTGTTACATTCACAATTACTACTTAGCTTTGATAGGCTGGAGGACACCTTGTATTCTAAAGAACTTAATGAAGGTAATAAAAGTGTTACCCTTTGGGTAACATGTTGGCTTCCATTTTTTGTTGTGTATTAGGGAACGTTATGCAGTATCTGGTTTTGTTGTTGGGTAGTTGATGGGTATGTACATGGGTGGTTGCAGGTATGCTAGGATTTGAAAGGCTGAATGGCATACCTCTGCAGAAAATCCTCTTAGCTTATTATGCACTTTGTTTCACCTAGGTAAGTTTAGTGTAAAGTGAAATATGTAAGAAAAGAAAAAAATCTCTTTAAAGTATTTTTGGTATGTAATGCCATTTTTTGTATGGGATTATGGTGCATGACTTAGTAAAAACCTAAAGTGAAGTTGGGGTATAAATGTGAGGTATAATTTTTGGGTGTCCTGTTTTGACCATGTTGTATGCAATCCATTGACTTTTCTTTAATATGGGCATCCTCGTGGAAGTGCATGTCAAATACTACAGCAAGAGCTGACTGCGAACTCCATAATTCTGTTTTAAATGTTTGGGGGTTTGTTTGTTGGGTTTTTTTTCCAGAGAAACAGGCAGAACAAATGTTGTTGTCTATCAGATATTAGAAAGCATCAGCATTTCTGAATGAGGTTGTCTTATTCTGTAGTCATGTCAAAAAAATGCAAATACTGAATCAGTTCAATCCTGATAGTGATAGACAAGGGGGAACAGTTTTAAACTAAAAGAGGACATTAGGAAAAAATTCTTTACTGTGAGGGTGGTGAAGCACTGGCACAGGTTACCCAGAGAACTTGTGGGTGCCCCATCCTTGGAAGTGTTCAAGGCCAGGTTGAATGGGGCCCTGAGTAACCTGGTCTAGTGGGTGACATTCCCTGCCCACAGCATGGGGAGGAGGAGGGGTGGGGTTGGAACTGGATGTCCCTTCCAATCCAACCCATTCTATGATGACTCAATGACCTTGTGTCCTAATCTCTAAGCTGTCTAAAAAATATTACATTTATAAACATATTTACCTTGCTCCCTTTTTCAGCAAGTCCTTTTTAAGTGAGGTTTCACTCACTTGCATTTGAATTGATATATTCAACCCCTTTGTGGGGCTCAGTATTTCTAGTTGACAGTCACTACATGCAAATGTCAGATCTAGACATTACTGAGCATACATTCTTAAAATATCTGGGAACAAGCTCCCCCTTCCTTGTTATTTCAGAAATACATCCTGTAGTTGAATGACTGTATCCTAGCATCAGCTCTTTCTTTCAGTGGAGAGAGAAGGAAAAGGGCACCCTTTTAAAATTCCTAATGTCTTTATTTTTGCTTATAACAAAGTTAACTGCTGAGTGCAACTCATCAGTTGGTATATGTAAAAAGGCTATCTAGCATGAAGAATGAATTTCTCTGTTTGGAATAAGATTCAATGATGTTCTCTAGAGCATACTAACAACTATATTACTGTATTGTGATTATAATATTGATTTCATAATATTATTATTATAAACAACTGCTGAAAAAATGATTGGAAAAGGATCTGGAAAGCTGCAAAACAAAATCAGAAGTTTGCCCTTCGAACAGTGACCCCCAATGAGGTATAAACTTCCACTTCCTCCATTGTAAAAGTCAAAGCAAGTAAGTGTTGGATGGCTGTGGACAGTCCTTACAGTTCTATATGTTGGGAATGAAAACTGGTTATGTATTAAAAGTTCTCTTGAATTGTCTTATAGACAAATCTTACATAAGTTTTTTTTATTTTATTTTTATGTTAGTACAATCAAGAAGTTTTCAAGGAATCCTCACTTCCCATCTGTTACATAAAACCTAAACTACAGTGGCAACTTCACAATACAGTTATAGATTCTGGATTTCATATATGCTTATTGCAAAGGTTAATGCTCCCTTCAGTCCTGACACTGCAGCATACATCTGAGTTATTTACAAGCTTATACACCTGCTTTCCTTAATTCCAAGGATGTTATTGTTTATGCTATTTCTCAGAAAGTTGCAGGGAAGATTTTCACTGACCAAACCAGTCTCTTTTGTCATTTTAGCTTACTGTACCTGTACAGTAAGCTTTTAATTTAAAGCCATAGATGTAGATTACTTTCTAATGTTAAATTAACCATTGAAACGGAGTTGTTGTGTAAAGAGATTAACAAACTGCTCCTGCAAATTTTCCAGTCAAAGATTTGATGTTTACAGACTTCCAGCAGTTCTTGTTAATGAAGAAATTCCCCGGTTAAAATTATAATTAATTTTAGAACAGCTTAATATTAGTGCATTTTAACTGCCCTGAAATAACAAAACTGACTGTTTCATCCGTTATGCAGTATGTGCATCTACAGAAGTAACTAGTAGCTGAAATTATAGAAAATAATGAAGTTTTTAGAGCCCTTTTAGTATCACTTGTTCCTTCATTAGAGCACATATAGCAGAACGGCCTCAGTTGTACAAGGAGCCTTTCAGTTATTGTATGGGATTCAGACTGAAAGAAAAGAAGAATCCCTGGCCCTTCTTGGAAGGTGAGAAGAGGGAAGAGGTATAACACCAACTTTGTAGTGCATTAGTTGGAGCTGATAGTTTTGGACGACCTGTTTCTTTCTTTGGTACAGGCTCTTATCCCTATGTTGACTGATACTAAGCACAATTCAGTTGCTGGTGGCATTTAAGAAGCATTAGTGTGCTCAGAACATCCGTGTGGCAGATGCAGAGCGAAAGCTGTGCTCTGAGGTTGGTTGCTGGGTACCACGAGGAATGTTCAAGGGCATTTTGTTTTGTGCCCTAGAGAGTATTCTTACTAGGTACCTGTATATAGGTACCAAATAAATCTATCAGAAGTTATTGTGAAGTGATCATACACTTGCTAATGCAAGTGAAGCATTTTTATAGTTTCATCTTTCACCAACCTTGAGAAACCAGCATAGGGATAGTTAATTTGTCTTGCCTTGAGAGGTTTGTAGTCCATACTTGCTTGCCTTTAGAGCTGAATAAATATACTGTCTCACAGATTAAATATTATATATTTTTGCAATAAGCATGCTGAATTCAGTCATGCTTAAATATAACATTTTCATCTTAGAAAAATCAATTTTCTTCACCTATATGTTTATTTTCAGTTCTGAATCTGTTGCTTAACTTCTTCCACGTAATCTTTGTCTGTTGTAAACA